>NW_015548278.1:164278-164509 GCF_001515605.1 Sinocyclocheilus anshuiensis
CTAACTCGCTCGTCTCTCCCGCATTAACCCTATAACTGCCGGTGCAGCAAAATAAACAGCAATTTCACAATGATTATAAAGTCTGTGTGCTACACTACATTCTTTATTATTAAAAGAAGTGATTAGAACAACGTCAGTCTACATTAATCGACATTAATGTAGAGCTGAGTATCATCAGCATAACAGTGAAAGCTAACACCATGTTTCCTGATGATATCTCCCAAGGGTAAC
>NW_015548278.1:173700-183805 GCF_001515605.1 Sinocyclocheilus anshuiensis
GTGTTTCCTGATGATATCTCCCAAGGGTAACATGTAAAGCGTGAAAAGTAACGGCCCTAGTACTGAGCCTTGAGGTACACCATACTGCACTTGTGATCGATATGATACCTCTTCATTCACTGCTACGAATTGATGGCGGTCAGATACACGCATCACTGAGCTAGCCGCATCCAAAGCTATATCTAGAGCCCTCACATTCTTACTATCCTCAATTAAAGTTTGGATGCGTGTCTCTGCATTTATCACATGTGAATCCCTCGTCGCCGACAGAGAGAGCTAAACTATACATGTGGCAAGCGGTGCAAATAACAATAGTAGTAGAAGAAGCCATTACTCACCGTGATTGATGAATGAATCTGACTTAACACTGTTTGATGAACTCGTGAAAAAAGAGCGAGAGAGAAAAGAAACAGAGCGAGAGAATGACAAGCTATCTGGCTAACGAATGCTAATGCGCTGCACGCGCGGTTTTAGAATAAAAGCGAACGATCAAATTAATCAGATTAATTTGATATATAATATCAGAAATAAGGTGGGAATTAAGTTATATTTTATCACTTTAAACAACAGAGAGTGATAGTAAGATAGAGATTCAACAGAAAAGCGGAGCTACACGGAGCTACAATCACAAATCACTCTGCAGCACGACAGACAGGAAACGGCAAAAGAAACAACATTTATGAGACAGTTGTCAGATTTCATTGGTGATTTCATGAAAAATCATGATAAATATGAAATTTAATCGTAAGCTTGACGAACATTTTTGGAGAATTTGATGTTTCCCCATTCAAAGAAATAGAAGCTGCACTTGCTTGCCCGAGAGGCGGTTTAAAGATGGCCACCGAGTGAAATGACTTGGTGAAGACCAAGTTTCCCAGGTCGAGTTGCTGTTGAAGAGGAGTAATCCAATTGGAGAGTAATCCAATATAATGACTGCAATACGCCAAGAGGAATCGGCCTATTGGAGTCACGCATCACTGAATTGGAATGGTACTCCAGGCGCTGGAATTTGAAATTACACGGCGTGCCAGAAACATCAATGAGAAAAATGTGAGGAAAGAAGTGATTTGCATTTTTCAGAAATTACTGCCAGAACACACTGATCGTCTTCCGAATGTGATTGACACAGTGCATCATGAAGAAAGTGAATTCTACCTGCAGTTTAATCATCCAGTTCTCTTTGCGTACACACAGAGCAGCAGTATGGGCGGCAGCCAAAAATTCTGCATATCTATGGGAAAATACTTCTCTCTGCATTTCAGAGAGGCCAACAGAGAAAGCAGGAGGAAGTTGTGGCCGCTAGTAGATGAGGCACGGAAGGTAGGAAAGATTGCCTACTTTGTAGCTGGTTGTGCCTTTGTGGAGAAAAAGGAGATATTTCTATCAGGCTGAATGATCTCAACTTTGACATAAGGTTTTCTGTTTACATGTTTGTTTGTTTTTTTAAATAGATGCAAGTTGTTTCTTTCTTCGCCTCCTTTTGACCAGGACCATATTTTCATGCTATGAGTTGAAAGGTCATGTTTTGTCTGTTTATGCCCAAAGCAGTCACAGTTGATGTGGTGCTATGTTCTCATCACGGTTAGTAGCTGCCTTGTGCAGCTGACACAGAACAGCATACACAGTTTGCGTTCAGTGAATATTCTCCAAAATGGCGCTATGTTGACGCGGAGGAGACGAATTGTTGAATAAGTCGTTATTTTTGTTTTCTTTGCGTACAAGAAAGTATTCTCGTCGCTTCATAAAATTCAGATTGAACCACTGATGGCAGATGGACTATTTTGACGATTTCTTTCATACTTTTCTGGGCCTTGACAGTGTTATTTACTTGGCAGTCAATAGGACAGTCACAAGCCTCCCGGTTTTCATCCAAAATATCTTAAATTGTGTTCTGAAGACGAACGAAGCTTTTACGGGACGACATGGGGGTAAGTGATTAATGACAAAATTTTCATATCCCTTTAAGCTTCTGTTTTGGGAAATTTGTTCAAACGACTTCTATTTTTGATATTTTCTTCAAATGTTGTTATTGTGATGTCTTTATCTATAACTTCACTCAATGCCTGGGGACTAAGGAACACTTTAAAACAGAAAGCCATTTTTTTTATTTGCCAAACAATGTAAAACAGATTTTTGTTTTCTTCAAGAGACACTCGGCATTTCTGAGGATGTGCCTTTTTGGAAATCCCAGTGGGGAAATGACATTTTTTTGTTCTCATGCTTCTCAACGCTCTGCGGGTGTTTGTACACTCAAAAAACGTATTTGCTGGTAAACGTCCTTATACGAGTTGATTCTGTTATGATAGCTCTATATCCTTTATGGACTCTATAGATAATATTCATTGTATTAGTGCTCCTGATAAAGATTTTTGTGATCGTCCCATCACATTAGCTGAGGTTCTTGAATCTATCAATATTTAAGGGTTAATAAATCGCCAGGCATAGACGTCCTTACTTCGGAATTTTACCAAACATTTGCAAGATCTGGCCCCTTTTTTATTAGAAGGTATATATGAAAGCATTAGGGTGGAATCTCTTCCATCTACCCTAACTCAAAAGTTTAATAACTCTCATCCCCAAGTCTAACAAAGACTTGTATCTAATTGATAATTGGCATCCGATTAGTCTTTTAAATTGATTATAAAATCATTGCTACAATCTTTGCAAAACATTTAAAAATGATTTTAGAGGACATGATAGATGAAACACAATCAGGCTTTTTAAAAAACAGACATATCTCAAACAATATTCAGTTGGTTCTTGATCTGTTAGTGAGGGATGACAGATATATGCTTTTTCATGGACCTGTTCATTAAAGCAGTTAAAAATCCTTATGCCCATGGGTACTCTCTCCAAGATTTGAACTGCAGCAGGGAATACGTAAGGGGTGCCCCATTTTGCCATTTTGGCAACTTTGTTTATATGGACTACTCAATTATTAGCCAATAACATTAAGAATAGCACCTTGCAAGTGGTTAGTGTCATGGGAAGGGAGTTCATCATAAGTCAAATGGCTGATGATACTACCCTTTTCCTAAAAAAAATCAGACCAGATTCCCTTAACACTATTAAAACGTTCTCCATTGCTTCTGGGCTTCATCTCAATGTGCTCAATTGTGAATTAATGCCAGTTAAGCAACTCTCTGTTTCCAGTATATTTAATATCTAATATCTAAAGAGAAAATAACTTTGGAATAGTAATTTCCAAAATCCAAAACTTAGGCGCGATTTAAACTTTTTGCCTATTTTGGAGAAAACTACAAAAAAAAAAAAATCAATCAGTGGCTTCAGAGGGACTTGTAACTAAAACAAAGGATTCTCCTCTCCAAAGCAGAAGGCATTTAACATCTAACATGCAGCTCTTTAGACCCTGATAAAGCAATGTGTAAAAAGATTGATCAACTATTATGTAACTTTGCATGGAAAAATAAGACGTTACGTTAAAAAAAATTGTTTTATCCAACAGTTACAGTAATGACGGTCTTGATTTTGCAACGTTAAATAATACTTTTAAAATCAAGTGGTTGAGGAATTACTTGAAAAATCCATCCAGTATTTGTAATATTATACCAGAATGTCTTTTCTCAGTTGGGAGGTTTGAATTTTCTATTGTTATGTAACTATAGTATTGAGAAGTTCCCTGTTGCGCTCTCTAATTTCCACAAACAAGCACTATTAGTATGGTCTATGATTTTCAAACACAATTTTTCTCCAACTAATTACTTCATTTGGAATAATAATATCTGCTGTAATCATAAGTCCCTATTTTTTTGTTTTTGTTTTGCCTTTTTTGTATCAATCAGGTTATCAGGATGGTTAATTGTTTACTTATCAAGAATTTCTCACAATAATTTTCCTGTTACTCCAAAACAGTTTGCCATTGTATTTGGTGCTCTCCCGAATGGTGTCATTTTTTTTTATGGGCTATAATAGTGCTTTGACAAGTTCTGAAATGCCTCTTCCAGACCCGGTTGACACGTACGTAGGTGGAATATTGAAATATTTGCTTTCTTTTTCTTAATGATTGTTTCCATTCCTCGTTTCAGAAAAAAAAAATAAATAAATAAAAAAAAAGGACATCCATTCAAAAGTGCAGATTAAAATCTAATCTTGAACATAACTATCTTTTTGATTAAACCGCACAATGAACACAGGAAAAGGACTATGACGTAAAATATTTTATTTTGTTTTTGTAAATGTTTCTAAATCTGATTCCACAAACTCCAAAACCCACACATTGTATACATCAAAAGAAAAGCTTCATTTTAACATTGGATACTACTATACAGGACAAAGAAAAGACAAATACTGTTAAATGTCTGAATATTGTACAAGGAGCAAAAAAGAAAATCCAAGAAACACATTTTATTACAGCCAGTCATTGAGAAATTATGTACAATTGATTTATCTGAAAATTGAAAAAATACATCATGCCACATATATTACAAGCTCAGGACTGTTTAAGAATACCAACAATTGCAGTCCACATTAGTTGTGCACATGAAAAAACTTCATTTCAATCTGGTCTGCAAAGTGCTACTACCAGGTTTGAATTAGTTCATTATTTAATTGAGTTTGACATCATACCATGATTTTTAATTTTACCAACACCAAAAATAAGTCATCTTTTATTCTTTAATGTAAACAAGAAAGAAGCATACTTTACATTTCATTAAATGTCTACGCATTAAGTTTTCTGAATGTGAAAGGCATTGAACTTCATCTCTGAAATTCAAAATGTGAGTCTATGCTGTGAAGCGTTAAGAGCAGCTCGTGATCGCTATTGGGAACTATCAAATGCATCATGGGTGGCTTCAAATGGGAATTCACAGTGCACACTAATCTGATGAACAGAGTTAAGATGTCACAATCACCTCAGTATGATTGGTGCTCGTTTTGATTGTGAAAATATATAAAAATGGCAAAAAAGCAAAGAAAAAATTCAAGTGGTCAGATCATTTTAGACAATATTGGTTCTACATTCTAAATACAACAAAAATACTCTGAATTAATTTTTTTTGTTTTTTACAGAATCTGTACAATTTTATACACTACATACACACTCAAAATGATATCTTGACATCCTTCTTAAATACTTTTTTTAAATCTTTTTTTTTTTCCATTTCATTTTATTGCAAACAAGCAAAAGGTCACCCAGACAGCTATGATAAAGTTAAGGTAACATTTGGTCGACTATTTAAAAATGTTCATTTATAGACGGCTATTTACACATTGTATAAAGTAATGTGTTCTGACCAATCGGCAGGCTTTTCCAGCAGCTCGACTCTGCTTTTCCATATCTTTAAAAAATAGCTTCAATCAATAAATACAAAAGCCTCTTATCTTACAGAAGTCTCTATAAGTCTCTTATTTTACAGAAATCAAAACAAAGGAAAAAATAAACTGACTCATGGAATCAAGTATTTAAACGGTATCTTTCTGTTTTAGTGCATGCCTCTTTATATCTAAATAAGGCTGTGGCCAGCACTGAACATCATGTTTACCACTTAATCGCCATCTGCCGGAGCGCATCGTCTCATCTCTCATGCAGAAAAAAATACATGTTCATTTACATTGTCTTTGCAATTCAGAGTTACCAGTGTGCAGCCTTTTTTATTTTAGGTGAAGGTGCTCAATCATAAACTATATCAACTCTTCCGCCACTGAACCAAAACAGACCCCTGGAGTCGTTTTAACTTTATGAACAACAGGCTATTATGCCTTTAAAAGCCCCTAAAGCTCTGAGGTCTACATCATGCCCTAACAATGTTTTTTTTTTGTCTGTCATTATATATATATATATATATACATTAGAATAGACGCAATTTCCTGGGCCTAAATAATAATAAAAAAGGAATGCATATGTTGAATTGTTAATTGTTTCACTGATATCTTTCAATTCATCCATTTCCGGCAGTTAACTGCACCACAGTGACAAGGGATTTTATGCTGATCATCCTCCAGATCAAACTTGTAGTCATAACACAACTGGGAAAAAAAAAAGGTGACCAGAATGTTAAATGTCTATGTCTTTGGGCCACATTTTATAGATGTGGGGAACAAATTCCTATAAGACTGGTGGGATAAATTAGTCTTACCTCTTCGCCTCTCTGGATTCTGCGGTTGGAGCTGATGATGATTTTGTGTCCTCTCTCAAAGGTCACAACCTCAGCAATGCAGTTGGGTGCACAGGAGTGGTTGATATACCTGGTGGATAAAAGGAATGGAACGGATTAAGCAAGTGAGGCCAAAGCATGTGAATGCAAATGTTGTTAGCTATGCAAATTTGGTTTTGTGTGATGTTGCATTCTGCTGTGCGTTAAGACAGCAATTCATAGCATAATCCATGTATGCACTGCTTGCTTTCTCAAGAGTTTTCTCTTTCAGGTCAACTACTTTCATGGTGGACAATTTTTTTGTTTCTGAGCAAGTTAAAGCTAGCTATATGGACACTTACAGACATGTAAAGCCTTGGCCAAGGCAGCATGTGTGTTTGTGTACTTGTTTAGAGTATGTTTCTGGCTTTAGCGTCTAAAGCTAACATTGCTGGAATGTTCAAAAAAATTCAAGATAATTTTCCACCTTGCAGGTCCTCCTGAAATAGTCGCATCAATTACATGCTCACTATCGATGCGAAACATGTAGACTCCGCGATTCTGAAAAACAAAACCAAAAATCAATTAACAACACATGGACATAACACGCACTTGTTCAGCATGACTTCTTATTTTTAGATTCAGTTTTATCATAATGCATACCTGTGCCTCGTACATCTTCTCTTTTCGGTTTGCCACTTCATTGCGAATGATGGTACCAATGTATTCGATAACCATGGTGTATTTCTCAATGTCCCTTGCAGCGTACAGCCCTAAACCCTGAATTAAAATAATACAAAAACTCAAATTATTACAAGTTTGTGTCAAGGTGGAAAGAGGATCTGTTCAGAATGGTCTTAGCACTCAGCACACCTGGTTAAAAAAGTCGCCACTGATATATATACACACATATATAGGGGGTGTGTGTGTGTGTGTGTGTGTGTGTGAATGTGTGTGTATATATATATATATATATATATATATATATACACACTGCAGAAACAGTACGAGTAGTTATGTTAGCATGCTATTCCAAACATTGTCTCTTTTTAGCTACTAAATCCCACGAGATCATCATTTTCTCTAAACTTTCAGCCATAATGCTCTTTCTACCTGTATGTGTGAACGAGCCAGGTAGACATTGGACTTCCACTCAGCCTTCATACGACGGTACTGAGAGGATTTGGAATGGAAAAACTGCTTGCTGTAGGGGGTAACACCCATCTCAGCCAGATTCCCAGAGCTCTGCGGGGTCTTAGAGGAACTACTGCTGGTGAGGGTATGAGGCCTGCATCAGAAACATAAGCATATGTGCTTTGTTTAAAACAAACAGGACTGACTCATATTGGGTCATATTCGAAACCATTTTTTAAGTAATTTTTTCAAACATTATAAATTTATTTATTCTGTATGTTTTCGTTAATGATTATTTCAATACCAGCATTGCATTTTTCTGCTGAAGTAGGCCAAACATTCTATTAGAAATACTCCAATAGTATACTAGAGTTATTATGCTCTAACAACAGTTTTTCTGCTACTATACTAAATCTACAGTGCCACAGCAAAACAAATTAATTTATCCAGCAGTTTGATTTCAATGTGATGAGAAAGATTCTCATGAAGTAATACAAAGACAATAAACAGACAACACATGTATGCAAACACTCAACATGTACAATGCAGTCTGATTCACAAACAATGACTCAGGTTCTTTTTAATAAATCAGTTAAAAAAGACTCAAAAATCAGTCAGAGTTAGTGGTTGAATCACTGAATCAACTTGAGCCGTTCTTGACTTCACTGAATTGAACTCCAACTAAAAATAAACCACTTCTCATCACTTAGTCTCTCTCTCTTTTCATATGAAAATGGATTTTTCAATGATTAATTGAGGGCAAAGTTAACTCGCAGCAAACCAAGCTCACAGGCTAAACCAGGACATGAATGGATGTTCACTCACAGACCACAGGGAAAGCAGGAAATCCAATACAAACATGGACGAAAAAAGTTTAAGTTATACAGAATACCTTAACACGAACCTCTTGACATGTGTGCAAGCTTTTGGTTCAGAGCGGGCACATCCAGAAGGATTGATGGCCAAGGGCAGCTGCATCAGAGGGTTACGGCCATAACGGAACGTGTACTTCTCACATGCTTCAACTCCAGGAAGCTAGAAGCAAAGATTAATGTTATAATACCATTACTAAGAAAGGAATGTTTACAAAAAATAAGAGCTTATTTATTAATAATTAAAAATGTCAGGGACAACTGTTTATTTTTTTTCAGCAAATGGAATTTTATGTCATCAATTATCTATCTATCTATCTATCTATCTATCTATCTATCTATACACACACTCGCACAAATCTTCATTAGATTTTATGGACAGTTTTTTGTGCAATGGTATTTATTTTATATGGTTTTAGTAAGGGTTCTAGTAGTCTCAGCCTCAGATGTCACGCCCACGGACTGTTGGCTGAACGTCTGATGCATATGGCACACGAAATTGGAAGTTTCGAAGTCGTCATCGGATTGGTTGAATTGTACAGGATTTCCGGAAGACGTGTGTTTCACGTTCTTTAACGTTCCACCTGGAAACAAATATGCCGTGACGCCAAACCCGCTCATGTTAGAAGCAAGCCGTCGTGTTTACAACTGTGACAATGAGCGCTTATCAGGTTCAACTAAACGCTGGATTTTTAAAAGTATGTGAAATATTTAAAGTTCGCAGCATAGAATCTTTAAAATACGTCCATGAGTTTTACACACCAGTCTGTTATTGTGGGGACATTTCCATGCCCCTAAACATGACGCGGAACAAACTGAAACATGATTGGTTGCTTTACCTGTCAGTCATGTGGCCTCTTGGGCGGTCCTTGGCCATTCAAAGCGGCCATGGATCCCAGACCTTCTGCCGTCAGTCTGAAGTTCTGGCTACACGAGACTAGGGTTCTAGTAACTGCAGTTTATGCTAGAGCAGTTGCGATAAAGAGACTCCTGACCTGTCATACCAACAAAGGGCCTGTTCCATTACCCACACTTGTGGTCTCGGCCACTTTTATAGCACATGCACCAGACAGGAAGTACGGAAGTCTGTCCCAGTTCTGAGAAATGCCATAGCTCAATGACCCTTGAGCACACTAAATACGTTTTATAAAATATAATATACTATAATATACTGCTTTGGTATTATATTTTATAAGACATTTCCCACTGATTTTTATCACTTAATCAGAAGCACCACAATTAATAAATTTTGTCTGTTACTTTAAAATGTCAATTTTAAAGTGTTAAGTATTGAAAATCAAAATGTGTGAATAAAGCTCTGTAAAAACTTTGGGAATTCAAAAGTTCTATGTACAATTGCAGTCTTCATGCACACTTGAAAACGTAATACCAGAGATATGTCATGGAAGACTACTGCGTACTAGGCCAGACCCAAAAGTTGAGATGTAGACATCCATTCAATAATGAGATTTTAAAAGAATGTGGTTCATTTGTGCTTTTAGAAATCGAATTTTCGGTTTCCGCTCAAATTTAAATCTACCACGTCTCTTTCCACACCCACAAAATACATCTTAAAGTGCCCCTATTATGCCATTTCGAATATTGCCTTTCATGCAGTGTGTAATGTAGCTGTATGTGAATGTAAACGAACTGCAAAGTTGTTAAGCTGAAAGTGTACAATAAATACATTTATTGTTTCCCAAAAGAAAGAATAGACTCTGAAAGTAAATTCCTTTTATTTTCACTTCCGAAAGATGAGGCTGCAAAGAATCGGTGGTTAAAATTACCAGCAGTACACCCCAATCTTTTTTTGTGTTCCCGTCATTTTACTGATGACTGCTTCTCTAATCTTGTGAGTTCAACAATCTTGCGATTTAAAAAATGCTCGCTTTGGACCAGCTGGCTTGACTAAATCACAACCTGTATGAATGATAAATAATAGATGTTTATATTTTCTATCAAGCGTTCAAAATACGGAACTATGGCAATGGGCGTATCGTTTCC
>NW_015548278.1:183899-189702 GCF_001515605.1 Sinocyclocheilus anshuiensis
TCCCCGCCTATGTTCTACGTTGGGCAGCCGTGAACAACTTGACCCCGCCCACAAACACGTCATTTTACTGACAACTGCTTCTCTAATCTCGGGGAGTTCAACGTGGGATTCACAAAATGCTTGCTCTTGAAAGCTGGCTCAGTACCCTGTTTATTTGGACCAGCTGGCTCCATTGAATCACAACCTATATGTATGATAAATAATAGATGTTTATATATTCTATCGAGCGTTCAAAATACTGAACTGTGGCAATGGGTGTATTGTTTCCGACACGTGCTGTATGCGGTAGACCAATCACAACAGACTGGGCTATCTGACCTATCAGAGCAGAGTAGGCTCAGGGAAAGGAGGGGTTTAGAGAGACTGAATCTTAGAATTGCTTCGAACGAATCCGTTGCGAATCGCTGGAAAATTAGGTGATATTACATGATATTACATATTTACTAAAGTGTTTTTTTTTTTTTTTTACCTTGCATGCATGTCAGAAAAGCGTGTTAAAAGCATGATTTGACTTTCACTTACAGATTCTACAATCCTGGTAACAGCAGATACAGTCAGTCCAAACAGATCCTCTCCCTTCAGGTAAACTGGGAAGAGCTTCAGAGATCCTGTCTCATTCCTTCTCTCTGCCACGGGCTCCAGAACTTTATCCCACACACCTGCACCACAACATGAGGAAATTCTCATAGTTTCCCCCTCTCACAAAACTGGAGAATTCAACACGGTAAAGATTTCTCAAACAATGACTTATTTTACACTACAAGGCTTAATGTGCAAATCCTTTTTGTAAGGAGAATCAGATAATTTTTTTTTTTAGATGTGATTCAGATATATGGTCATTGATCTATAATGCCCCAAAATAGAAATGTGGAACATCTTATTTCTATTCTCACACAGGGTTTTTTTATACACTTTCATTGTTGTTTATACACTTGTAACTAGATTGGTACCAGCTATCGCTGGGGAAAGAAAAAAAAAACAGAACTGGTAAACAGTGTAAATGCCCTTATGTGCTAATGATTACCTTTTGGTGAGGATCCAGTAAGAACCAAGTCATCGTAACCCTGCTCCATCACATGGATGATAAACTCAGGTTCGCCATCTTTCTCATCAATGGAACACACGTAATGGCAACGACAGTTGCCATGACGCATGCTCCAGTAGATCCGACTGGCTTTGTAGCCCACAGGAAAAATGGCAGACATTGAGTGGAAGGCCTGCATCTGCTGAGGGAGCAGCTGACCAATTGCATGGAATACCAAGCTGCCTACACGGAAGGTGTGTTCCCGCTCACCCCTCTGGATGATGCTGGCGATCTGACGTGCCTCGTCCCTCTGTACGTAGACCCTACGGAACACTGCAAAGCAGCGGAGTTCATGCTCGGTCCCTGCCAGCCCACCTCCTATTGAGCCAGTTCCTCTGGGTCTGTGGAGGTGGCACAGCATAGTCTTGTCTTTGAAGAACATGCACTGAGCTTTAAGAGCACAAGTAAAATGGTATGCATTAGTGCAACGCAAGCGGTGACAGCCACTCGTAGCGCCGGTTTGCTGACAGTACGCACACTGCACCGACAGGCCTCTCCTCAGGGCCAGCTCTACATTAATGAGAGCACCAGCCTGGGTCTCGTACACTTCAGTAGACCACAGGGCACAGTTAAGGTGAACCCATAAGTCCAGATCAAGGTTTAGCAGACGGGCCGGCCCATCAGTGAGCCCGTCGCCTTCTTCGTGGCAGAAGCAGCAGCGGCGCAAGTCTCTGGGCATGGGTTCAGGCCTAAGAGACATCCCCAGTTTTTTCAGTAGTTCATCAACCTCTTCCTCCTCCGGCAGGTGGTAGTTACCCTTAGGCACCATAATTTGAATGCTCCACTTTCTCCAACGCAGAGCTTTAAAGCGCTTTCCTAATGAATACCGAGGGTCGTCCCCACCATTGTGTACTGCTCGTGGCTGAGGCTTAAGTTTGACTGTGACCTTTAGAGTATCAGACTTGCTATCTCCTCTGAGTGTCTCAGAAGTAATGGAGGGGAAAGATATTATCGGAGTTGGGGGTGGAGACTGCTTATGCTGCAGCTGGGCCAAACAGTGCACGTCAAGATCTGATATATTGTTACTGTACTGATGAAGCACCTTAGTAGGATTCTGCTTGTCCTCAGAGTCAGATGGTGGAGGCAAGTTTGACTGTGAGAGCAAGAGACATCAAAGACAAAAAGGAATTTTGAGTTTGCATTCTTTGGACAATAAGACTGAAAATGGCACCAGTAGCACTTCAGTGCGACCATTTAGTGCTCTCAAAGTATCATGAAGTTTATGTGTTTTTAAACTTTTTCACATTGTTTTAAAAATAACAGTGATAAAATACTTTGTGTAGGTTCAATTTAATGAAGTTTTTAATGTTTCTCATTGGCCTCCCGATAACCATTTCAGAATTTATGGACGCTATTAACAGAGACACTCCTTGAGTAAGTAACGTGACTTGGCTTTCTAATTATAGCCATAGATTCCCACAATGTCAGTATGAAAGCACAACACAAGCTTGCTGTTGTAGTTTGATGTTGATGACATTATAACCTTATTTATTGTGGTTTCTACTTACCTTGCCATCTACCAATTTAGTCTGCATGGCCGCTGAATAGAGAACAAAGCAGTTATGGCTGCAGAAGATAAGGGTCCCCTCAGCTCCTCTGTGGCCCTGTAGAAAGAACATCTGTAAGATCAGGCTCACCCTAGGCAGAAGCTATTAAAAAAAGGGGGGAAATAGGACATGCCATTTCCCATCTACTGTCGCAAATCATCATTAGATCGAAGTGCCTCACTGGCAAGAGATCAAAGCTTGCATATGTTGCAAACCTCTGTTGATGCCATAAGGAATTAGATTTGCTTACTATTAAATGGAAAGGGAGGGGGTAAGGGTGGGAGACATCAAAGGTGTCCCATGATTTAAATGACCTGAAATGGGCTTAACTGTTTTTGAACTTGGGTATCTCACGGACTTTAACAAAACATGCTTTGGTACACACAATCCCTTGGGTAATGTCAGTTGACCCAGTGACTGCAGCAGGGTGGATTTTCACTTCCCATTAGGGAAAGGATTAGCATAATTGGAAAACTATTCTGTGCCTCCTTGAGGGACTTTGAGGGGGTTGCACATTTTTAAGTGCTCTGTGGCCCTCGGCTTCAGCCTTCTTCAGTGCTGTGTTCAGAGGATGTAGTCTAGACCCACACCAACTGACTGAGCAAACACGAAGCCCTTAGGTACTGATATTAGATCTAATGACTTAACAAGGCATCCATGAGAAACTAGAATACAAATTCTATAAATGACAGTCATATGGGTTAGGTCAGTGGTTCCCAAACTTTTTCTGCCGGGCCCGCTTTTGTAGAGAAAAATATTTTCTATATTTTTTGCTTTTGCCACGTCGCGCTGCTCGCATCTGGTGTAGACACGTTTTTTTGTGAATCTTAAGTATATTCATCATCTGCTTTATGTCCCTGGCACTGGCAGTATTTTCACAAACTTGTAACATACATGCTTAGAGCAGAACCATGCCTCCGGATAACGGAGGACTCAAGCGGGTACTGCGAGTCATGTTGAAGTAATTAAAATATGTCAAATTAATATTTTGCATTGAATTATTTACTTAACAGGCAATTTAGTGGCCTCATGATAAGCGGGAAAATTACGCAGTGTAGTCTTTATCACCCTGCAGAGGTTTCTTTTGCAAAATAATCTGCTGACTGTACACTATCCCTCAGCCTCGCCACGCCCCCCAGTTTGGGAACCACTGGGTTAGGTAATTCGAGTCTTAATCAACGTTGTGTTTTATACCTGTTTATTTATTGGCAGGCATTTAGTGGACTTTCGAACACCATTTCCAAGAACCACCACCCTGCAATGGGAGCACCACTGTGGTTTAGGCCCTGGACTACTTCCACCCATCTGATAGTCTGGTCTGACCACAACTGAACCTGGAATAAAAGAAAAATATCAACCCTACTAATCATGCAGTTGTCAGAAAACTTAAATTGAAGAGATTTCTGACAGATTTAATCCATCAAGCTTGTATGTTTTGACAATATTTGCTGCCTATTAACCCTAATGTGCTGTTACTTTCAGATGTACTTAAATTTTAATCTAAGCATGAACAAGGTGTTTTAAGCAGTATATGTATACTTCACACACAGTTTTTTTTTCTTCAAATATTCAGATCGATTAATCAAACCAAAGTTTAAAAAGGTAAGCTTAAAAGTTAGCGATGGTCAACCCCTAGACATCTTTGTTTTCCTCATTGCAAGTTGAACTTATTTCAACCAATCTGTAAAACAGTATATACCACTCGCTTTTTCAAATTAATCATCAGTGGTGTCCCACACAGCTGTGAGACCCCCCCACAAAGAATATGATGGCCCCTCCCACCAGCAGTGATGTCATGTATGACAATTTATTGTGCACCTGCTGCAACATACTGCTGAGTCCGTTTCCCCCATTTATATGACTGATTTAACTAATTCATGTGGTGAATTAGCATTGATGCATTTGATGTTATTATTGAATAACATTATATAGGCTATATAATGTGCACAGTGATTTTGATATCGCTTTTTAGTCAGATTCCCTGCAGGAATTAATATTTAGTCTATGAACGTGGAGGCAAAAGTGCCGCTGCTCCGATTTGATTGTATTTTAGCAATAGCAGGAGGATCCATCAATAATAATAAATAATACACAGACATCTGTTATAGGCCCCCGGTCTACATATTTTAACTGTCAGCTCAAAAAAAATTAATGTAGGCTAAAAACACGTCTCAGTTCAAACACTGGGATACATCAGCATCGCTAGTTGTAGAAAATAAATTATACAAGCAAAATTCATGTCTTGCAGTAAGGAAATGAACAGTATAAGAACTAGGAGAAAAACATACACAATTAAATGAATAACTCTATACTTGTATATGCAACATTTTGAGAAAAAAGTCTTTCACTGCAGCGTTAATGTTGATGTTTCGTGCACAGGCATTCTCAATACTCAGAAGAGCTAATCTGGACAGTCTTTCTTGTGACATTGTGCTCCGGATAAATGTCTTGATCACTTTCAATTTCAAGAACTATCTTTCAGCAGCAACTTGAGAGCTGTTGCAATATCGGGGAACTTGGGGAGGATAGAGTGGTGTTTGATAAATAACTGCTGCGCAATATCGGCAATGGAGCCACGCTCAATCTCCTTTATTTCGGACTTCAGGGCACTTCTGAACAATAGCAACTGCATGGCAAAGTCTGATGACAAGTCGCCATTGTACTGAACCGCTAAAGCGTTTGCCATTTGAAATAGGTCATTGTCAGAGAAGCGCAGCAGTGGACAAGGGCACAAAAACAGTTTGCATCATCAAGGTGTAGCTATACTGAATTTGGTCTTTTAATGTGTTAATGCAGTAAGCCACGTAAAGCATAATGATAATCTAAAAATGTGCTTCATGTGGTAACTTCTAAATTCATTTTATTTATTTAAACTGTTATCATTATATTACACCAACAAAACTAAATGTAGGGGTAAGAACAGGTAGAAATAGCTCTTTAACATAACTGCATGTCACCACTTTTTACAGAGGGAGGTAAACACTTAATGTAAAACTTTGCGTGTTGCATTCATATTCTAGGCTATCCTGCAGAGTTTGATCTTTTAATATCACTGCCTTAATGCATATAAGCCATGTTAAGCGTAAAAATATCCACTGCGATTACCATGCCATACAAGTACACTGCTTATATTAAGTGAAATGTGAGAGAAAATAGATTTCCCTGGTTGTTG
>NW_015548278.1:189872-243808 GCF_001515605.1 Sinocyclocheilus anshuiensis
CGCTAAAGCGTTTGCCATTTGAAATAGGTCATTGTCAGAGAAGCGCAGCAGTGGACAAGGGCACAAAAACAGTTTGCATCATCAAGGTGTAGCTATACTGAATTTGGTCTTTTAATGTGTTAATGCAGTAAGCCACGTAAAGCATAATGATAATCTAAAAATGTGCTTCATGTGGTAACTTCTAAATTCATTTTATTTATTTAAACTGTTATCATTATATTACACCAACAAAACTAAATGTAGGGGTAAGAACAGGTAGAAATAGCTCTTTAACATAACTGCATGTCACCACCTTTTACATAGGGAGGTAAACGCTTAATGTAAAACTTTGCGTGTTGCATTCATATTCTAGGCTATCCTGCAGAGTTTGATCTTTTAATATCACTGCCTTAATGATTTTTATAAGCCATGTTAAGCGTAAAAATATCCACTGCGATTACCATGCCATACAAGTACACTGCTTATATTAAGTGAAATGTGAGAGAAAATAGATTTCCCTGGTTGTTGTTTAGAACATTAAGCCACGTTAAGAGTTTTACACTTAAGTGCACTACCTTTGCACTCGTATCTCGCGTCTTTTTGCAGTGTCTCAAACATGACAAGGCGTCCTAAAAGTGTGGCACTCAAGTCAAAAGAAGTTTAAACGTTTTTTTTCAAAAAGAGACCATGTATTTTTTTCCAAATTCCACTGCCTCGTCTTGCGTTTTTCAATGCAAAAACACGTACAGTGTGATTTGTGAATGCCTTTTAGAATGTCCTGATGAATAACCGCGGGGGCTGCAAGGGTGTGTCGTACACCAGTCAATCACAATGAATTGCATTTATAGTTCACTTCTGTCTTTAAAATGTATTTGAAATTCACAACAGAGAACTTGAGAACTTCAAGCAACCAAAAAGTATCTGTTGGCTTTGTGGTCTGATTTAAAAATACACATGAACTTTAAACCAACAGATAGCACCTCAAAACTGAGGGTCTCTAAACCATTTGTGACATTTAAGTACTTAAGCATTAAGTACTTCAAGATGTTTCTGCAAAATGCAGCCCTGAGATACTAACAGTCAAAATCAATAACTGCATTTGTTTGCATCTAGAAGCCTGTCTGTTGATGTGGGTGAAATGAGTGCCTGTCTTGTTTTACATATACTCACCCTCGCTGAATGTCTGGTGTGATAGTGGGGCACCTGGTGGTATGTGGAACCTCATACCAGGTTGTTGGTGGAACAGGGCAGTTTGAGGGGGGACCTTAAGTCCACTCAACATGTCTATTGAGCTGCGGTGCTCTGGGTCTGGAGAGCGCATCACCTCAAAATTCACTGGTATGGACACACAAAGCATGTTTGCCAGTGCTGACACAACTCCTTGAATGTTCTGGGACACAAGCAGACATATGGACAGAGGTGAGATGTAATCATTCTTGCTTTGAACAAGTCATTACTGCTACAGAATGGATAATAAAATTGCAGACACTCACTTGTGCTGCCACTGGGTTCAGGGTAACAGATACAGATACCAGGTCAGTTTGTGAGCATGCAGAGAGATGTTCAAACTGCGATGCAAAGAAACTGCTTGGTGGCTCTGTCTTGACTTCCCACTTCCTGGCTTCAGAACCTAGAGGCAAAACAAGAAGGTTGCTCATACCAACACACAGCACACACAATATCAAATCAGACTTAACTTTTTAAAACAATATTTTACTGCATTGAATATTCATGCAATATTACACAAACAACTATGCTGTTGTACAAAACATTAGCATGGTTGTTATCCAGGTATCTTAGGATGCAGCATAATAGAGCACAACAATCAGGTTCTGGAAGTAAAAACTCTATTCATTTTCTCCGTAGGGAAATACATTTTTAACAACAATTGATAAACCTTTAAAGACACCTGTTGTGAGCTTTGAGGTTGTTAATCGATTGTATATACTTTTGTTGAACCCATCTGTTTTTTATTAATTCAGCTTATTTTTAAAATAAACTTGTTTAATCACGAAATTTGTGGTGAAAAACTGCATTGCCCACGATCCTGTACAGAATATCCCATCAATCAGATAGTCACCATGAGCAAAGAGCACCAAAATAAATCTTTAGCTCCACCCACTCCCATGAAGCACCATGACTGAGGTAATCAAGCCGGTCTTCCTACGCTCTCAAAATATTTAAATATCTGTATATAGACATGTTTTTCAATTAACCTAATATATAGTGTTTCTATAGATATGACCAACAACTTTAAATGAAGAGTATTCTATTTATACATCATTTTTAATTTAAGTATTGCCATACAGAAGATACAGAAGACAGATGTCAGCACATTATATAAGTGTCACCCCATTATCTTTTATTTTTGCTTACTCCATCATTATTCTAAAACAGCTTTCGCATAAATGTGCACGCACAATGTCTTAAAATGCTATCTCAGCAGGTAGCTTACTAGGTTTTTATTAGTCTTTCTTAGTCTCTTCAGATTACCTTTACCACTGGCGCTGCAAATTATGGGGATGACTGGAGAGAGAGCAGGGGATGGCGGCTCCTCTTTAACTCTAGAGAGATCTGGATAACGGCTGATTTCCATGCCAACAACACTTTCAGGAGAGGATGATGGGACGTAACTGTCTGGAGTGTCCCTGTCGACACAATGCTCCTGACCCCTATTAAAGACACACAGAACCATTATATACATACTAACCTAAACCAAGACTTTATAGTCAACAATGGGTAGTCTCAGGGTCAGACAGCTCACCTTTGGACCAGTGATCTGATGCATATTGCAACTAGATGTGCTTGAGCATAAATGCTTATTTAAAAGGTAGGTGGGGTTCTAGGCCAGAATAAACTATATGGCTTTGTTATTGGCCAAACATTTGGCTACAGACTAAACAATGTGTAAAAAGCCCTGAAAACCTACCGAAGTTCCTCCTGATTGTTGTGGGGTGGAGTGGGAAGTGAAGCAGGAACATCAACAGTCTTTGGGCCCTGAGTGATGGTGTGTCCCAACAGGTCATCTTCAGCTTTGAATTGAGTAGTGAGCTGCTTCTGACCCAAGCTTTTAGAAACTGAGACATAATCACAAACAAATGGGATTTTTAAAATAGCTAATGTATAATTATAATATATAAGAAAATACCTACACTATAATATAACAAATTACATCTATGATTTAAAACATTTCATATTTTCTTATCTATGATGAACTATAATAAGCATTTTACAGTTAAGGTCTAAACCAAGACTTTGTATGCATGGTTTTGTATGCTTATGAAACTGAATTTTTCAGTGTTGTTCTCTAATGTGTATGTGCATGGGTTTACTTATTTTAATCCAGTGAAAGGATGTGCTTAACCTTCAGAAATTTCTGGACAAGCCTATAGGCCTCCCCATGGTTACCTTCATGAAAGCTATTTTATTGTCTATTCTGTCTAAATCTGTTTTAAAACAATATGATTGAAATTGACATTGCCATTAAAAACATACCAAACAAATATTCAACTTACTAAACTTACCAAGAATTTATATTATAAAATGTGCATAAATTATTTCAGGCAGTATATACACTCATGCTTACGCATAACTTCTGCCTTCCTGGTCAGTTCTTCCGCCGTGGCAAAACCATTCAACAACTTCTGCTTGGCTACAGGTGGCGGTGTGGGGGGAAGTGAGGCAGGAGGCGTTGGAGGATTGCTAAGATTGTTCTGCTACAAGACCAAACAAGCAAAAAAAAAACCACACAACTTTGTTAAAGTAAATAAATCTGCAAATTCACCATGTCTACACAACATAGCCTCAGTATAGTAGGAAGTGAAGGACGTAAGAGCCAAACCTTATAGATGAGTTGTGAGTAGTAATCAGATACTCCATTCAGTGATGCACTTCCAAAAGATCCAGAGAGCCTGTTCTCTCCATTCAGCTGCCCACTGCCATACGGGGGGAAATGTGCAAAGTTTACCCCAATCAAAGGCTCCATCAGGGGAAGCATAGACAGATGCTGTAAGGATGAAAATGGAGGACACATGATTTGAGTAAAAAAACAACAACAGTATTGTACAAACATGCATATGATGCTGTCTGCAACCAATACCAGCATCTCACTAGCTAATTTGCCGGTTTCAGTCGTAAGCCAAGTTGAGAAAGAACATTAGTGCTCTACAGTGCATAAACTCTAATTAATCTACTTTCCAGGGATGACCATAATAATAAGTAAGTTTAGACATTAAATGTATATGTCTAGATCAGGGGTGGCGAACGTCGGTCCTGGACAGCCGCAGCCCTGCAGAGTTTTGCTTCAACCCTAATCAAACACACCTGAACAAGCTAATCAAGGTCTGAAGGGTTACTAGGAAGCTACAGGCAGGTGAGATTTTATTAGGGTTGGAGCTGAGCTCTGCAGGACGGCGGCTCTCCAGGACCGGAGTTCGCCACCCCTGGTCTAGGTCGTATAGATTTAAGTCTATTTAAGTCTAGCACTTCATAACGATCATAATTATGCACTGTTTATTTTTGGTTATATCTGTCACAGAAGATCCTTAACATAAGTTGATCTTGAGAGTGGGTGTTTACCTGCTTGAGCTGAGTCATCAGTGTGTCATTGGCGTATACCGCCTTTCTCTCTTCATCATCCTTCTTCCTCTTCTTCCAGCGTGACAGCGGTTTCTCAGTCCCATTCTTTGGTGTCCGCTTGTTGCGCTGTTTTCTTTTGCATTGCTCTGGCACAGAAGGCTCCAAATCTGGTTTGCCTGTCAAATGGCTGTTTAAGCCACTCTATAGACAATAAACAACTCTTTCAGCTCCAAGAAAAGACAGACCAGGACAAGCTAATAAACATCAATCAAATCTACCTTCACAATTTCACAATTCTGTGCTTTGCAAAATGCTAATTTTTTGACATCTCACACACACACACACACACACACACACACACAGGTTTGTTTTTGTGAATTGTGGGGACATTGCCCTACACCTAAACCTACCCCTTACAGGAAACTTTCTGCATTTTTAGATTTTCAAAAAAACTAATTTCACTAAATCACTGAATGATTTATAAGCCTTTTGAAATATGGGGACACTCAAAATGTCCTCATAAATCACCATCTCTTTGTAATACCTATGTCATAACACAAATTTGTCAAGTCAAGTCAAAGTCAAAGTTTATTTATAAAGCACTTTTTTTTAAAACAACAAGTGATTGTCAAAGTGCTGTACACACATAAGAGAATAAAAATATCAGTGATTACAAACAGTCAACAACACAAAAAAAGACAATAAAACACCATAAAAACAATAGAAGAAAGCAGCTCTCATGTAGCGTCAAATGCCAGACTATAAAAATGAGTTTTTAGGCTAGATTTAAAAACAGCAAGTGTTTGAGCCTGTCTAATGTAGAGGGGCAAAGTCTTCAGTGTCACACGATCTTACAGAAATCATTCTAATATGATATCATTCAGATGAACTGAAAAAGTGCACTTTACGGATCGCTTGACAGAGCTCAGTCAGTGTTTGGTGAGTGAAAATACTGTATATCTGTGCTATATATATTAGCCTCTAACTCTCACACTGGTGAGTGAAACTAACAATTTATTAGCCAATGGCTAATATTATACATTATTTAGTTGCCCAGCATGAAAATTTAGTCGCATATGCAAGTAATTTATTTGCATTGTAGAGGGTTGTTTTATGCCATTTCTTCTCCACATTTACAGAAGTGTTTACATGTTCAAGATTATGATTTTTAGCTACATGTATTTAGCCGGTTGTGTAGGGAGGTAACCATAAAGCTCTTACTGAAGAATCTGCGCTGTCCAGTCTTAAAGAGCCTTTGCAGTCTGTCAGCCCCTCATCCTCTGACCGTATACTGTCCTTGGACATCTGATGTAAGAGAGGTGTTGAGGAAGGAGGAGGGGTGCTCTTGTTCTTTAGAAGGTGTTTGAGTAGCTCATTCCCAGTTTCCACTTTGGTGCTCTGAGCTGGACTCTGGGATGGTGGAGTGGGGGAGATTATCTCATTGCCCTCTTCTGTCTTTACTATACTGGCTCCTCCTGCACTATGGCCTGTCACTGCCTCTCCCTCAGCCTTCTGGCACACACTGGCTTCTAACTTTTCCAGCTTGATTTCATGGAGGAGGCCTCCCTCCGAGCCCACGCTGGACTGTCGCCGTAGTGGAGTACCTCCAGAGAGTGGGTTCTCCAGCTCTGAGGATGGTGGCAGGCCAGTCATAGAACTTACGGGGTTGGAAAACTCTGAAGTGTCCTGGTCTCCCATAATGGCAACACTACGTGTTGGGGTGGAAGATGTGTCTGATACACACGGTGTAAGTGGGGCAGTTATGTCAGAATGAGGTGTAGAAGGAGTTTTGACTGAATCTGCATCATCATCCAGCTTCTTCTTTCTACTCCTTTTCTTTTTGCCCTTCTCCTCAGGGATGATGTTGGAGTAGAGCTGAATGAGGGACTGTCCTGACCCAGGAAAATTAGGAGGTAAAGGGGTTGTGGAATCCAAACCAAATGAGGAAGCTTCCCCTCCACTGTGGGGTGGCATTCCATGCCCTCCAAACCCAGCTGCACGTGGCTGACCTGGGGAGAAACCATGCATCATGGGGTTCTTAGGTTGAAAATTAGGACCCATATCTGGGCCAAAGGAGCCATTCCCCGGCATAGGCCTTCGCTCGCCACCTTGCAAAAAGGTTGGACCTGGACCCACAAAGTCTAATGGCATATTTCCTTGCAGAGGGAACACTGGGCCCAACTGCTGTTGAGGCCCGGGTGTCTGCATGAATTCCTGTGACAGGTCAGAATTGAAGAAGGGCATCTGGGCAAGACCGCCCCCACTCTTGTTGGGGCCGAGCCCCAAGCCCTGCTGCTCCAGCTCTAGCCTCTGCAATGCCCTTTGTCTCTCCACCTCCTGCATGAGCTGCACCCGCTGTTTCTCCTGCTGCTCTCGAAGGCGCTCTCGACGCTCCCGCTCCTGGAAGCCTTCACTAAATGGATTATTATCATCAAACTTCACATGAGGGGCACTACTACTGGATCCTCCACCATTACCTCCAGCTACAGGGCCAGGCTGCCCAGGTTTACCTCCTGGAACCATAGGGGGAGTTGGCGGTGCCTGGAGAGGCTGGGTGGGGTTAGGAAGTGGCATTTGAGGGGGCAGGTGAGGTGGCATCCTGGGTCCACCCATTGGTCCAGTGGCACCTGGATGCCAACCTGGCACATTGGGCATGTGAGTAGGCTTACCAAAGTGAGGTTGTTGCATGGGCAACATAGAACCCATCATAGGCTGGCCCATTGGGGGTCCAACAGGCATCATTCCAGGGCCCTGTCCTTGGATTCCTGGCATGGCCTTCATTGGACCCATCATACCAGGTTGGAGGCGCTCTTGCTGTTGTTGCTGCTTAACACGATATTCCTCAATGAGCTCAGCATGTTCTTTCTGTTGCTTCCGTATCTAAATGAGAAATGGAGAGAGAAATAAGTGTGAACAAGAGACAAAATGCTGTTTATATTATATTATTCTGAAAAATGTTGACCAAATAACAGGTAGATAGTGATAATGTCATTGAATAAATCAGGAACTGAGTTCCTCTGAGGCCCTACATTCCACTCCATTAACAAAAAAAGTCACAGAAGTTAAAAAAAATAGTAATAATTAAAGGGCAAATCATGTTAGGCATAGGTCTCTATAAGTTCTTTATCAGGGGGTCAATGACCATTAAGGGATATGAATTGGAGATGATTTCAGAACACTAAGAAATATTAAAAGAATATATCAAAAATATTGATAATCATGTTTACAGAGGCACACACAAATTTGTTAAAAAAAATAATATCGAGAATGAGTATATTCCTCCCCCTTACATCATCTGCTATCAATAAACAACAGCAAGCAGCAAATCATGGTTCATTCATAGATGTGATATGAACTAAACACCATTGTCAATTTAAAAAAATAAAAACAAGGGATTAGTCCTGCAGTATTTTCTATGAAAGACTAGGAGTGACACTGAAAATAAAATGAAGGAATACGTTATCAATTTAGTAATAAAAAAAAAAGAATTAAATAACATTTAAATTGACAAATTAATAGAAATTTTAAAACCGTTTAATTCATGTTTAATAAATAGTAAATTAATAAATCATTTTGAAGGGATATTTCAAAATAAGTCTGAAAAAAGCTTTTGGTAGTAGCAATATCGACACAGCATACTCTAAATCTATGCATCATTGCCTCTCAATAGTCAGCCCTGACCTTTCTGTGGGAGAGTCAGTTTCTGACTGGCTTACAACCTGCTAAATTTGTGCCTCACCTTCTCTGACTAAATACGTAATGGAAATCGACACACAAGTTCCTGCTTTAATAAAGGCATGGTCTTTTTACTGTGCAATGACAGTTTGTCTTACTGAGAGTTTGTCTACTTTGAGTGGCATGTGTGCAAGATGTAGCTCTTAAAATAGAATCAAAAGTTGATTGGTTTCCCCCTAAGTGAACTGCTCCCAACTCAACTGACAAATGGATTAAAAAAAAAAGCAAAAAAAAAAAAGTTATGCTTCTTTAAATAACTATATTACCTGTTCCAATTGCTTTTGAACCACACTTTGCTGTTCAGTCACATGCTTCAGCTGTTCTGCGTCCTCCTCTGGGAACTCCCGTCCAGCTTTTTTCGCAGTGCGCTGTTTTGCAGAGAGGGCCTTTTTAGATTTTCTGTGGGCCCCAATCTGGTCCTCCAAAAACTTCTGCTGCATTTGAAGAAGCTGTTGAGTTTCCTGAAGCCACTCCTCATATTGTTTTTTCTGAGAATCATCTGGAAAATGAAAAAAATATGTGAGATTTATGGGATGTCCAGCCTCAAATGATTTACTTTTACAATGATTACAATGACAAAATAACATTTACTGATAAACAACTCTTTGGTAAATACAGAATAATAATATTAATATTAATAATAATAATAATAATAATAAACTTACTGACAAATCCTGGTCCAAAATTAGGGGGATTGGGTCTCGCAATCTGTGGGGGCAACTTTCCATCCTAAAAGGAAATTATTGTATATGCCATTAGAACAGGTTTAATGCTGGAGAGAAAAGGTCATAAGACTAAATAAACCTGTGAACATACTGGTCCAAAAAAATGTTGCGAAAAACCAGCTGTATCTGGGCCATGTGATCCTGGAATCTGTTGCATTCTGCCACAAAAGAAAGCATGGAGAGTATTCAATACAAAGAAATGAACCACTGAATATCGCATGTGGCCGTGTTCAGATGCAAGTAAAGAATTAGGCCAGTCAGGGTAATAAACAGCTTCTTGTACTACTGCAGTTGCTGCCAGTTTACATATAAAGTGTTTACCTGTTCATAACCATGGGTGTCATACCCATACTGTTCTGTACCATCACTTTGTTGATCCCCTTCAGAGCCACCATCTTTGCCTTCATGATTGGGTCAGTAATGGCATCAAAGTCTACTGAGTAAATAAATCACCACATAAATTACAGGATTGTGATTTGTACATCCCAGTTATATTCACATTTCAAGTATTTTTTTAAGTACTTGAGATTCTGAAGCTTAAAAAAAAAAGCTTACATTAAATAATTGTACAAAAATTATATTCAATAACACTAAAAACAGAATTGTAAAATCTGAGCTGTTGATAGTATAGAATCAAGTCAGGTTTAAACTATTAGATTGACAATGTACAGGTACAACAGCCTCAATTATCAATTAGTCAAAGTGGAGGTTAGGCTTACCAATGTTAGGGAAAAAAGGGTCACTAGACCGTTGCCGAATCATGGCCTGCATCTGCCTTTGCTGTTGTTGCTCCTGCCTCTCTTGATCCAGCAGATCTTGAAGAAGAAGGGGCTGTTCATCTAACAGAAGAGACCTGTTCTGTTGACTCTGTTGTGCTTGAGACCCTTGTTGCCCTGTAGCCCCACTATTGAACATGCCCTGTTGAGTTTGGGGGTTTACATGATGGGGAACCGGATACTGACCACCAATCATAGGCAGGTTTAGATCCACTTGTCCTTGTGAAGGTCCAAACCCTTGAAGTGGTACCTGCTGGTTGCCAGATTGCATCAAATTTGCGTTACCTAAAAGTGCCCCTTGGGTTAGAGCTGGATCTGTCCTGTGCCCCATTGTTACTCCAGGGTTTATCCTGTGTTCTTGGGGTTGTCCTTGAAGCATAACCATACTCATGTTTGAGCCAAGATTAGTCTGGCCATTGGGGTCACCCGGCATAGGAGAAATTATGGAGTCCTCTAGTTTTTCCTTGATCAACAGACTTGACAGCACTGAAACAGATCCAGTATGCACATCTGCACAAGATTCCTCAAAAAGACTAGAGACATCATCTTGACCACTTTTACTTCTCATAGGCCGATGCCCATCCACTGAGGTTCCAAGACCTTGGCCCTCAGTTTTTATGGTTTCAGACTGAGAATGATCCTGGACCTCTTTTGACATACTCTTTTCATGTTTGACATCACTAGGACCCTTTATGCCTTCTGATTTAGGTTGAGCTGAGGACATACCTCCACATCTGGCATTTCTTTTTTCAGACAAGGCTTTCTGAAGGTCTGAGGTATCCCCATGGTCATCTTCTATGTGACCACTCAGCTCCAGCTCTTCATTAAACATATATTTTTTGTCCTCAAGGTTCAGCTCAGGATCTGCATAAGCTATAAGATCAAACTTTCCAGATTTCAGAAGATCATCAAGATGAAGATCATTTGTTTCTAAGTCTAAATCTTTGCCATCATCTGCATCAAGGTTCAGGTTGTCCAGGTCTTCATCAACCAAGTCTTTGACCTCCACATCATCGAGGTCCTTCACAGCAGAGTCATGTGTTTCTAGCTTCTCAACACCACTACAAGGCAATGGGATTTCCTCTGTTGGACCAGGGGTTGTGACAGGAAGTATTGCAGATTTGGCACGAGTAACTGAATCACCACTGAATGAATGGCTAAGTGGTGCTGCCAGGGGGGTCTGCTGTTGTGCTGCATTTGTATGGTGATGCAGATTATCCATAGTAGCTGAGGTCTGTAACTGATTGACTGATCCTCGTTGTGACTGGCCCAGCATTGGGTCCATAATTCTGGGACCTTGATTTCCTGTAAAGGCCATATTTTGGCCTACCATGAAGCCATGAGAGGGTCTCTGGGAATGATTAGGATGGTCCAAAGCATTAGGTGGACCAAAAGATAGTCTGACCCTGTTCTCTGGAGCCCTGTGACAAAGTTCAATAAATGGTTGACCCATTATATTATGCTGTTGCATTGGAAGGCCACATGGTGGAAAATGCTGGGGTAGGCCCATTTGATGATTACTGCCTATTGACCTAACAACATCAACAGGTTGTCTCATATGTGGTGGAATATTGTCAACCATTGGTCCACCTTGTATCTGGTGAGGGGGCCTGAGGAAATGTTCCTGGCTTGGAGCTCCAGGAGGAAATCCAAATCTGTAAGGAATTTGGTTTTAAGAGAACTTAAAAACAGAATTAATTACTAGTTTGACAGTACAATTAATGAAGGAAAGACAATTACCTTTGTCCTTGCTGACTCATGCCAGTGTTGTTTAGATCCCTGGGGAATGGTAGTCGGGAGCAGTGGGGTTCATCAGGCATGGGCCCACGCTGATCGGTAAGGAAAGTTCCAGGAAATCTTTGTCCAGCATGAATTGGTGCAGGTCTCATAGTACCTGGATATGGAGGTGGAGGTCTACCAAAAATATCATTCTGAGGTCCAGAATCATCATGTGACCAATGCCTTGGAGTCCCAGGTGCAGCAGCAGAAGTTGCCTCCTGGAGACCCTTTTCCAGTCTGATTGCACTTTTCTGCTGCTGCTGTTTGAGAATTAACTGCCGTAGTCTTTGGCGCTAAAAAAAGAGCAATAACAGTATACAATCAATAACATGCCATTAAAAATAGAGCAGAGATTAAAGGAAAAGGGTAAAGTTCTCTAACTGAACAACACAATATGTTTTCAAACCTGTTTAATTTTCTCTTCAGTCTCTTTAAGTGGTGGTTGCATTGTGTTATGTGTATCTGATGGGATGCCTGTGTTTACTGGAACATCATGTCTTTCCCCTGTTTGTGAACATGGGGTTAGAGGAGCTTGTTCAAATGGATCATGAGTAGGTGTCTGGTTAGTGTTGGTCTGTTGTAGAGAGAGACTTTCATCTGAAATCCCAGGATGTTTTGGGGTTTGAGAATCAGGAGCATAGGGACGAGCAAATGGGTCCTGCATTCTTTGTGCTTGAAGGCTAAGCGGATCTGTTTGGTGGGACATGAAGTTTACTCTGGGATTTGGTCTGGGGAAGGCTTCTGGGTCAGCTCCTGGACATGGAGTTCCAGGGGGTTGAGAATATGGGTCAGTAAGAACTGGTCTTGGTGTTCCTGGTGGTTGATCATAAGCTTCATTTTTGACTGGCCTAGGAGTTCTAGAAGGCTGTGAGAAGGGATCTGTGGTTCTCTGACTACTTGGAGATTTAGGGTATCTCTCTCCGGAAGAAGGTCTTGGAGTTCCTGGCATCTGAGCATATGGATCGATAGCATGAGACGGAGATTGTCTGCGACTATTAGGTTGTGACTGAGAAAACTGATCAATTGTTGCATTTCTAGATGTGGATGATGGCAATGTATATGGATCAGAGTGTGGTCTTGGGGTACCAGGCATCTGGGCATATGGATCATGTGGTCTTGGAGTACCAGGAGGCTGAGCATATGGATCAGGCATTTGCTGAAGGTAGTCTGGTCTAGGTGTAGATGGTGCCTGTGAATACGTATCTCGTTGAGGGTGTCTGCTCATGGGCAAGGGTTGGGCAAAAGGACTCCCTTGCCCTGGACGCATCATTCTGCCCTCATTACTGAAACCATCTCCCATTGATGGATGAGGTGTAAGAGGCTGATGTGAATAGGGGTCAGAGTGTTGAACTTGGGATAAAGTGTCAGATGACCCCCTTCTCATGCCTTGCTGCCCTGCACTGAATGAGTTTTGCTGTAACTGGGAAGGAAGCATGGGTGCTTTGAACACTGTTACAGATCCTGACTCATTACTCCCTGGAATAGGTGTTAACAGTGGCCTAGAGTATGGGTCAGAAAGAACCATGCGGCTATGGGCCATGCGCTGGTATGCTTCCGATCTTAGGCCTGGTCTGGAAAAACTGTCTCCAGGTGTGACATTACTGATAAAATGTCTTCCTTGTTGCTCAGATAATGGTCCTGGTCTAGGTGGACACATAGGTTTCACAAACAGGTCCGATGGTCGAGGTGTGTCTGGAGGCTTTGCATATGGGTCAGTGCTGGCGGATGTTGGAGACCCAAAGGATTCATGGGCTGGTGAGGGCCGACTCCTTTCTTGCATGTCAGACACAGAACTTCTGCGAGGCGTGCTTGACTCAGATGGGGGTGGCCTGGGGGTTCCCACCATTTTGCTATATGGATCCCATGGAGAAGAAGGACGGGATCCAGATGATTCAGGTGAAAACATTTGAGAAGACTGAGGCTGAGATGAGGGACCCTGTGGGTACTGAGTATCCTGGGTAGGGGTCTTTGCTGTGGATGAAGGGGGTGGCAGTTGAGGACGCACAAATACATCATCTGTTGATGCAACCGATGTTGCAGTTCCAGGAATCTGAGTCATTGTAAAGCTATCCTTGGGGGTTAACGTTTGCAAAGGAGAAGCATTACCTTCACTGGTGGGCTGAGTTGTCATTGGACTCTGATTACCACTTTTAGAGTTGTCTCCACTGAATTGCTGTTGTTGTTGCTGCTGTTTCTGAAGTTGCTGCTGCTCATTTTTCACCTGTTCTAACTTTTGCGTGGCTTCAATTTTTGCCTGTTGTTTGCTCATTTGTCTCATTTGCTGCCATGAACAAAACAAAAATAGATACTAGTTAATTAAGCCACATCACCTAAAATAAGAAAGCAGTATTGATTACATTTTTGTGGCCAAATTATTATTTTTTGTTTCTACTAAACACTTTCATACCATATTTATCGGTACTGGGCCTTGGCAGATGTGTGCCAGAACTGTACCTCAACCTGGGATTCTAAGAAATTATCCTCTCAAAACAGCCTGCAACTACTTAAAGGGATAGTTCACCCAAAAATGAAAATTACAACATGATTTGCTCACCCTCAAAGCCATCCTAGGTGTATATGACATTCTTCTTTCTGACGAATACAATCGGAGTTATATTAAAGGGGTCATATGATGCTGCTAAAAAGAACATTATTTTGTGTATTTGGTGTAATGAAATGTGTTTATGCGGTTTAAAGTTAAAAAAACACATTATTTTGTTTTTCATCCCGCCTTTTTGAAACGCATCGATTTTTAGTGGATGGTAGCCCAAAATTTTAAGTCCAAAAAATGGCACCGATCCATTATAAAAGAGGTCCACATGGCTCCGGGGGGTTAATAAAGGCCTTCTGAAGCGATGCGATGTGTTTGTGTAAGAAAAATATCCATATTTACAACTTTATAAACCTTAATCTCTAACTTCCGCTGTCGTACGTATCTCTAGCTTCCGCTAACTGTCGTACGCACGTTCACAAGAGAGTGGCATCCAGGGGATGACGTAAGACGTAGGCATAGCATAAGCTCCGGTGAGAAGTCTCACGAGTGCTAGTCATGCAAGTGCTAGTCTCGCGAGAAATAAGTTTTGTTTACAGCAAAGGAAAACCAGTGTCCTCTTGGCTTATATCGAAATCCTCCAACATTTTTCTTTACAAATCCTCGTTTTGTACTACTAATTCGTGACTACGGCTGCAACAAATGATTATTTTGATAATCAATTAATCTAACCATTATTAGTACAATTAATCGACTAATCGTCAATTATTTCACTGATCAACAGACTTTGATTATCCAGCTTTTGCAATTAGTTAAAATATTGAGTTATACATATTCTAAATAAATAAATAAAGGCAATCACTTCAGCTTTTGAAAATCATATCGTTTAATTAAAATTATTATACAATTAATTTGTACAAATAAATATATTTGGCACAAAATGAGATGACTGAGAAACTCTCTCATTCACCATTTAGTTAGCCATATGAAAAAATTAACTGAATGACATCATTCTGCCTGATAGTAAGTCAACAAAATAAAGGTAAGTCATAAGATGTTTTATTTTTGGATAAACTATTTTATTCACAACATAATCTCTCTTAAAATACATCATAGGGTTATGATAATCAAAACAGTCCTGAGCTAGATCAAGTTTTGATCTCTGCAAACCAAGCTATCACTTTAATGAAATAATATTTTTTTCCCACTAATAAAAATATTTTATCAGTAGCTAACCCCACACTGGAGAGCTGATTTATAACAGAAAATCAAGTTGTAATTCTAACTGAAAGCGACACTGACTCTGGTTTTTCATGTTTAATACTGTAAAGCAGCTTGATTTAAGGCTATCTATTGCATAAAGTACAATATAAACACACGTGATGTGACTGGACTTTACTGGAGTACCGAACTGCAGAGCTCGTGCAAACATCCACATCGCTGTAATCAGATGCGTTTTTAACTGCTGCTTTCACACCACTGTCAGTTTTTGATGTGTTTATTTTGTTTTTGAGAGAAAAGCGTGCTGCATATGTTTACATATTCATCCAGACGCCGCTCAGCAGCTTCAGGTTCAGTTCTGCTCCATTTGCTCTAAACTGAAGCGCTGTGTCTTCTTCTCTTGAATTGCATCCAGGAGGGCTGAATTACAGTCTTGAGCTACAGCACCACACTGGTCAACCTGCGTTATTGCAGAGTCTTACATTAAGTCATATGCGATCAAATGACTAGTCGACAACAAAAACATTTGCCAACAATTTTTTTGGACACTTTTTTTCGATAATGTCGACTAATCATTTCAGCCCTATTTGTTTTGTTTTGCTCTCTCCTCTGCGCTTCCACGTTCGTCACTTCCGTGTTTGTCACTTCCGCATTCGTCACCGCGTTTGCCTACGTCCTACGTCATCCGCTGGACGCCACTCTCTCGTGAACGTGCGTTCGACCATTAGCGGAAGCTAGAGATTATGATTTATAAAGTTGTAAATATGGATATTTTTCTTACACAAATGCATCGCGTCGCTTCAGAAAGCCTTTATCAACCCCACGGAGCCGTGTGGACTTCTTTTATAATGGATGGGTGCAATTTTTTGGACTTCAAATTTTGGGCTCCCATCCACTCCCATTATAAAGCATGGATTAGCCTGGACATTATTTAATATAACTCTGATTGTATTTGTCTGAAAGAAGAATGTCATATACACCTAGGATGGCTTGAGGGTGAGTAAATCATGGGGTAATTTTAATTTTTGGGTGAACTATCTCTTTAATGTTTAATACTTAATGTTTATTTGTTGACTTTGCTTTTTTGGGACATTTTCCTGGTTTCTTAAGCAAATCTTAGACTGCAGTTTATAATGACAAAGAAAAACTGAATGTAAAATTATGTAAGACGACTTCGGAAAACTGAAAATAATGTTACAATGACCACTGACATGCATGTACATAATGAAATGTAAACATTTTTATTTATTTACCATTTAATTCTTTAAAGCATCACTGACTTCTACTTGTTATTTCGATGCAAAGCTTTGTCATATGCCCAGCCAAGGCATATTGCATTTCATTCTGACAAATTAACAAAACTAGAGCAATTACTGATCACATCCATTTGAATTCACATCCTCTAACAAAGGCCTAGTTTCAACTGAAGTCAAAAAGCTATTTAAAAAACAAACTAATTCTGATTAAAGATTATATTGTGCTGATCAACCCATTTTTTAAAGGTGAAAGCTTTGATCAGAGGTTGAGACACTCTGTTTTGAATAACACACTCTCACAGTCTAGCACTTGCAATGAAATATCCCTTGGGCTGCCAATCACCTGTCTGAACTTCCACTCTTGTTCATGCTCAGACTCCTTGTGCTTGAGTGGGTCCTTGAAGAGCAGCTCTGTGTCCATGGAAATGCTGGGATCAAAGGGATCAGCTGGCTGCTGCTGTTGCTGTATTTTCATTGTGTCATTAGACAACTGAACTCTGTTTATACGAAGGGCTGCTCTGTTGTCTCTAGCCTTTTGCTAGTGGGTCAGAGCCAAGAAAGAAGTAAAAATCTTCATATATGTATATAAACTGAGCTGCGCAAAAAATCGCGCGAATATGAACGTGGTTTTGCGCAACTCGTCAGTGAACAACGGCTCTGTGTAGTTAATGCTGCTCAATGTGAAAGCCCGCAGGTGATGGAGATTTACCGCTGATTACAGAACCGTCTTTACTGACAAGATGCGCGTTAAATATCGCATGCGATTAATCGTGCAGCCCTAATATAAACACATCCAATTTTAGCATTTATGAGGCTTAACAGAGTCTCTTACCACATAAGGCGCCCTTTCCTGAGAACTAGCTTTCCTCCATAACTTTGCAATTTGCTTCACTCTAGTTGCCCAATCTGTGAAAAAAGTCAGATGGTTGGTCTCTAACTTGCCTCCATTTCAAGTGTGTAATTCTATTTGTAGTGATTTAGGACAATCCATTCACCTGGAAAATCATCTTGAAGGTTTGGGAAGTTCATATTGGTGTAAAGAACAGGAGCCACAGTGGCCATTTCACCAAGAGTTTCTTCCTTCTCCCACTTTAACGTGCTCCTCTGAGCATTGGACATGGTGTCAGTCTCCACCTCTGGTGGAGGGCAAGATCCAGGAACAGGAATAGGGGAAGCCCAGGGACCAATCACATCACCCCCTATCTGGCTGAATTTCTTCTCCCTGTAGTGAACACATTAAGCCATTAAGTTTCACTGAAACTATATAGATTTTTAAAACAGAAATGAAAGTACTAATCTGTGTTACTCAGAATCTGAATTCACTCACCTCACATTTTCTGGAAAAGGCATGCGGTGAATGGAAGAGAATGTGCCAGACACTCCAGCTCCAGGAATCACAGGGTTTGGAGGAATCACAGTTTTTGGACCCATCAGGCCATTCATCATAGGCATGCGAGGGAACATTCCACCAACATCTCCTGCAAATGAGACCATGGAGAAACATGCACTTTTAAAATGAGCATTACATTTTACATGCGACACTGAAGTTACAAGCACACAACACCACCACATCTGTGTGGTTTACTTGACTGTTAATATGAGGAGATATATGAGGAGATTGCAGTCAACTTGATACCTGGGTTCTGGAGAGACATTGCTGTACCTGAGGCATTGGGGGCAGTGTTGGGTGGATGTGGAAGTTGAGGCGGCTGGCTGGCATTTGGACTGAGCACTGCAGTGAATAAGTCTTCCACATCTTTACTCTCCAGTTCTAAATCGAATGAATAGAATGAAGGATTTTCATTTATAAAGACTTTTTACCAACTCCCAACAAAGAAATTAATGCATAACACGTACAATGAATATTGTTAAAAAGTTACAATTGATGCACTGAATTTTCATGAAACAATGCATTTTTAACATTGCATAAATATAAACTTATTCTGAGATATCTAAAAAGGCATATTATCCACTTTTCTAAATGGGAGACAAAAAAATTCAGAAAATTAGGAAAATAAAATATTTAAAACATCTGCTCTGTTGCAGATTGTCAAAATATTTTAGAAAGTAACAAACCTGGAATTTTGTAGAACTTGCTAAGAATAGCCCCTGTAAAAAAGGAAATATAACTAGGCCATTTAACAAAATCCAACATCCAGAAGATCAAATATTACAGCATAGTAACTGAAAATATTAAAAGACTGAAGTTGTCACCAAATACCATTTTTTTCAAGTGCAAAATGCCAAACAATTTTTCAGTTATTACATTTAAGTTTGCAAACAATAATCACAACTGACAAGGTGGAAAAGCTGCTAAAGTAAAATCACTTGTTTGCTAAGGCAGAAACAAGAAATATTCATAATTAAATACAGATTAGGCCAGATATCAAAATTATCAGATACCTGTGCTAAAACTGTAACGCAAATGTAACATACTTTATAAGCAAGGATAACACACACTAAGTGGACAAAAGTATTGGGACCATTACACCAACAGGGACTTTACTGACATTGCATTTTAAGTACATAGACACTCCCCCCGTTCTGTATTTAGTCATTTTTCTTCTGTAAGTTTTACCAGAGACAAACTCCTTAACATTAAGCAACACAACCCGGACAATATTTTTCTGGTCTTTGATTATTCAGACGTTTTGTTGGACATTCTAGTCGGAGGTGCATTCGAACTGCAATCCCAAGCATTCATCTTGTGAATGTTCGTTCCCTTCTTAACAAAATGGATGAACAACAACTTCTCACCCGCATCAACAAGGACTTTTCAAACTTGGCTGCATTGTGCTGCACTGAAACCTGTCTGAGTGAAGCCATTCCAGACAATGCGCTGCATTGGCCGGGCTTCCAGCTGTTCAGAGTGGATCGCATTGCGGAGTTAACAGGGAAAACGAGAGGTGGTGGATTGTGTTTCTTCATCAACGAAAGTTGGTGTTCAGATGTAAAAGTGCTGAAAAAATATGGTATTTTAATTTAGAGGCACTCTTCATAAACTGTAAACCTTTCAACTCGCCACAGGAGTTTTCCTCTTTCCTCTTTCATTCTTGCGATTGTCCTCCAGACGCATGTGCGCTTCAACAGCTGGATGAACAAATAACTGAAATGGAGCAAAGGTACCCAGACTCTCTTTTAATCATTCTTGTAGATTTTAACAAAGCAAATCTTTCCTGTGAACTGCCAAAATACAGACAGCACATTACATGTCCCACCAGAGACAGTAATATATTGGATCACTGTTACACCACAAGAAAGGATGCATATCACTCTGTCCCATGGGCAGTCTAGTTCATCTTATACCGACCTACAGGCACAAGCTGAAATCAGCTAAACCGGTATATAGGACTGTTAAAAGATGTACTAATGAAGCAGAGCGGGATTTACAAGCCTGCTTCGACTGCACTAATTGTAGTGTTTATGAAGCTGCAGCCACCAATCTGGATGAGATCACAGATACTGTAACTTCATATATCAGTTTCTGTGAGGACGTGTGCATTCCTACCAGGACATTCCTATCATTCAATAATGATAAACCATGGTTTACTGGGAAACTCAAACAGATTTGTCATGTCAAAGAGGATGCTTACAGAAGTGGGGATAAAATCTTGCATAACCAGGCCAGAAACAGACTAACAAAGGAGATCAGAGTGGCTAAAAAAAAGCTACTCCGAAAAGCTGAAAAAAAAAAAAAGTTTTCAGCCTATGACCCGGCGTCAGTATGGACTGGTCTGAGGAACATCAAGTACAAGACACCACCCTCACAGTCTGTGGAGAATCAACAACTGGCTGATGATCTGAATGTGTTTTACTGCCGGTTTGAAAAAAAAAAACCCTATCTCACCCCTCCACCCTCTCTGATCTGCACTTCACACACACCTACCCCCTCTCCCTCTCCTACCATTCAACCTGCGCTTAAGGTCTGTGTACAGGACGTGAACCAGGCCTTCAGAAAACAGAAGACTAAAAAAGCTTCAGGCCTAGATGGTGTTTCACCTGCCTGTTTAAAAATGTGCACTGACCAACTGGCCCCATTCTTTACACAGACCTTCAACAGATCTCTGGAGCTGTGTGAAGTTCCCTGCTGCTTCAAATGTTCCACTATTATTCCGGTCGCCAAAAAACCCAAAATCACTGGACTTAATGACTACAGACCTGTCGCTCTCACGTCTGTGGTCATGAAGTCGTTTGAGAGACTGGTGTTGGCTTATCTGAAAAACATCACTGGACCCTTGCTGGATCCTCTTCAGTTTGCATACAGAGCAAACAGGTCTGTGGATGATGCAGTCAACATGGGACTGCATTATATTTTGCAACAACTTGATCCATCTTGACCTGGGACTTACGCAAGGATCTTGTTTGTAGACTTCAGTTCGGCCACCAATACCATCATGCCTGACCTTCTCTCAGACAAACAGACCCAGCTTTCTGTGCCCACCCCAATCTGTCCATGGATCACTAGCTTCCTGACAGACAGGTATCAGCTAGTGAGGCTGGGTAAACTCACATCCAGGACTCTCACGAGTCCTGGATGCCCCTCAGGGATGTGTGCTCTCCCCACTGCTCTTATCCCTGTATACGAACAAACACACTGCAAAAGACCCCTATGTGAAGCTCCTGAAATCTGAAGATGACACTACCATCATCGGCCTCATACACAATGGAGACGACTCTGCTTACAGACAGGAGGTTAAAGAGCTGGCTGCCGGGAGCACACTCAAAACAGTGGACTTCAGGAGGAACCCCCCCTGCACTCCCCCACTAACCATCATGGACAGCACTGTGGCTGCAGTAGAGTAATTCAGGTTCCTGGGCACCATCATCTCTCAGGACCTGAAGTGGGACACTCACATAGACTCCACTGCTAAAAAGGCCCAGCAGAGGTTGTACTTCCTGAAAATCACTTTGGACCCCTCACACCCAGCCCACTCTCTCTTTCAACTGTTGCCATCTGGTCGGCGCTACAAAGCACCGACCACCAGAATAAGACAAGGACAAGAACAGTTTTTTTCCCCCCACAGGGTATATTCAGACTGAACAATTAAAACTTTCATAACTATACATTATCTATTATAACTGACAAATTATTTATACATGGCATCTGAAAATTGTAAATTTGTAAACTACATAAACTGTACACTTGTAAATAACACCTGTACATTCATTAAAACAATTATGTTTTTTTTCCCTCTAGATTTCTACTTCTGTATTATATTGCATTATTTAATTTTCTGTTTTCTTACATTAGTTTTATATTTCATCTCTACTGTTTAATTCCTATGTATGTCTGCACTATCATGTATGTTTGCACTATGTCTGTTTTTTCTTTTGCACTGGAAGCACCTGTTGCCAAGACAAATTTCTTGTGTGTGTAAACATACTTGGCAATAAAGCTCTTCTGACTTCTCCTGTACAGCTGAAACAATTCAGTCAGGCAGGTAACATTCTCCTGGCATCCGCTAAAACCCAGGCTCACCCATCAGTTTGCCAAAGAGAGAAGTGCGACTTGTCACTCCACAGAACATGTTTCCATTGATCCAGAGTCCAGTGGCAGCATGCTTTACAACACTCAATCCGACACTTGGCATTATACTTGGTGATGTAAGGCTTGCATGCAGATGCCGCATTTTTGCGCTGATATTAATGCCAGTAGAAGCTTGGGTCTCTATGGAATCAGCAGAGAGTTGGTGACTTTTAACCACCATGTGCCTCGGCACTCTGTGACTTTGGTCTTCCACTTTGTGGCTGTTGCTGCTGTTCCTAAACACGTCCACTTTCCAGTAATACCACTTACAGTTGACTGTGGAATGTGGAATGGGTCTGATTGAAACACCTAAATTCAATAATCAAGAGGTGTGTCCCAATATTTTTGTCCATATAGTGAATGCATTTCATATGTGGTGTGTTGTGAGTGAAGTAGTAGAAAAAATAATAATTATTATTTTAATAATTTTTAACAAAATTGCTTTTTTTAGACAAAATAATAAAAGTTCCATTTGCCAAGTAAACTGACACTTACCATCGGAAACCATCTTGTCCAGCTCAGGACTCAATATTACATCCAGAGGTTCTTCCTGTAGTGGCCGAGACCCTCGAGCAGGGCCAGGCTGAGGAGGAGCTGACCGATAATCCGGCAGAGTGCCAATGTCCAAACCAGCTGAGAGAGAGAAAGTTAAACAGCTGCTCTCAAACTTAGTTTCTTACCTCTACTGAATAAAAAACTCAACTTCTGCAGAAAAACAGGTCTCATTCTGTAAACGCCTAAATCAGCAATTTATTTTCTACTGTGCCTGAGTATTTGCTAAGAAAAGGAAGTAAAAAACTGGGAGAGTGAGGATAGTTATTTCATGTCATGGCAAAATAAGGGAAAAAAGTTTATTGCTCTCTCTCCCTTGCTCCCTCTTTCATCCCCTCCACTAACTCAATTTTCCAAGAAAAACAGGAACCTAATTAGTGTTGCCTGCTCAACTGAGTGTGAAAAATCTCTTAAAAAAGGATGTTCTTTCATCATTGCATATCGTTTCCCATTAGAATAGATGAGAGCTTGATCAATGAAAAAGCAAGCAATTGCAATGATTACTCATAATAAATAGTCATCAAAATCAAAGAGTCAGCCATTGTGCTTTGGTCTAAATGCAGCGGTGAGCTTCCCAATGACAATTACTCTGGTTTCATGTAAAGTTCTTGTTCCAGGTTCAAAACAGGTTAAGCTCTATCAACAGAATATGTGGCATCAGTTGTTTACACTATAGTCATGCATTTATAAAGTCTATGGGGGCAATGCAAGTCTGTTACAGGGTTTAAAAGCTGAGATGTGTAGCTTGTATTTTTGTTTAAACACTTGTATGATTTTTTTCTTACAAAAAATGTAACTATAAATGTACACTTGTAAGGTTAGTAAGCAAATTTAATCACACAAATGTTAATGTGTAATGTTTTAAGTGTATAAAGAGGTTTTAACATTTATTTTTGTTGTTTTGCCTGACTACCACTGTAAATGCATAACCATAAAACATGACTTCATTTATTTATTTTTGTTTTTTACAAGGTGAAGTATAAGTCAAAATTATATTCTGATAGCATGTTGTCAATACAACTTAAGTTGTATTCCACTTGAAACATTTCTTTAAACCAAGCACCTTGGTATGCACTTAAAAACAAACCCTTATATACAGTGGGTACGGAAAGTATTCAGACCCCCTTCAATTTTTCACTCTTTGTTATATTGCAGCCATTTGCTAAAATCATTTAAGTTAATTTTTTTTCCTCAATGTACACACAGCACCCCATATTGACAGAAAAACACAGAATTGTTGACATTTTTGCAGATTTATTAAAAAAGAAAAACTGAAATATCACATGGTCCTAAGTATTCAGACCCTTTGCTGTGACACTCATATATTTAACTCAGGTGCTGTCCATTTCTTCTGATCATCCTTGAGATGGTTCTACACCTTCATTTGAGTCCAGCTGTGTTTGATTATACTGATTGGACTTGATTAGGAAAGCCACACACCTGTCTATATAAGACCTTACAGCTCACAGTGCATGTCAGAGCAAATGAGAATCATGAGGTCAAAGGAACTGCCTGAAGAGCTCAGAGACAGAATTGTGGCAAGGCACAGATCTGGCCAAGGTTACAAAAAAATTTCTGCTGCACCGAATACTTTCCGTACCCACTGTATATATTTACATATATATTGCACACATAGGTTACGCTACGAATGATAATTATCTGTCACTGATAAATTGGGTTGTAAATTTTCTGTCATGTTCTATGTTTATCTATCTGTAAAATATTTTAACATTCGGTATTTTAAATAAGAGACCACTAAACCTTTGACAAAGGTAGTGTTATCAAGTCCTGTGCTGCATTTATTTCTTCTGATTCTGCTCTTATAAATCCTTTAAATTTTACAAGTATTCAGAACAGAATGAAGTAGCTATAAAATTATAGTACTAAATTATATATACAATTGTAAAATAAAACAAATTATAATGGTATTCGTTATAAATAAGGTAGGCCTATAAACATCTAGAAAGGCTATAAATTATATTGTGTGTGCAAGAGGCTCCGGCATGATCACAGATATTGTCTTTATCACAGTGGAAAAAACTAAAATATTCTGTCATTTTTGGTCGTAAAGATAGGAGTAAGACATCATTTGAAACTGTATTTACTTTTGATTATGCACAGTATACTCACAATAAGAACAAAGCTATGCCTTTGTAAAATAAAGAAAACAAATAGGATGAGCTTTCCACCGACTCTGTATCCTTAACTTTTGCATTGCAGCCGTAAAAATAAAACGAAGACATGTTTTTTTTTTCCTTTTTGTTTTGTTAATTTTTTTTTATTATTTAACTGAAACATATTTCATGTAGACCTATTTATTTTATTTCTATCATATGTCATTTTGTTCTATTTACCTCCATTTTTTCCTGTTGTTTATGCTCATGCAAAACGTTGAGTTATGCATATAACTACTGTTCCCAGAAGGAGGGTAACGAGGTACAACACATGACTGTGGGATATCTAGCTCTTGCGCCATCTGCTGAAGACACCTATATTCACGCCTGAAAGGCCAAGATAGCAGCGGTCGGCTCCGCCCACTTTAGGCTTCAAAAATGCTCTTTTGAACCCTACCAGTGACATCTCAGTCACTACGTCCATGTTTTTTTTACAGTCTATGGAACTAAACCACTGAAAATAATTTGTTTTACTTTTAATGGGTCACATACACTTATCCATTGTAATTTAATTTAAATCTAATTTAACATTCTAATTTTGTCGATTAATGGATAGGAAATGAACATCGCAATGTTTAAGAATTAGCTCAGTCAGCGGAGAGTAGGCGGTCTTTAGCAGTTGTGCGTTCTCGACTACCTCTGGAAGTGATCGAAAGTGGACAAGCTCTAAACGTTTTAGAACATGTTCACACCTGTATTTAGCATTGTCCACTTGTGATCGGATTGATGAAAATGCATCTTAATACCAGGTGTGAACAGGGCCTTAGCCTCCTTTCACTGTGGGAATATTTCTAAAGTACTGTAGGGAATTGCTGCAATTATTATTACTATGTATCATTTACCTTATTTTTTTAAAAGAAGGGGGAAACAAATAGTTAGCTGTCATTGTTAAAATTCTATAAGTAATGGACTTTTTTAAAAGCACAACCTTTGATTGCATGTTGATACACCATACGTTAACCTTTTTTTGTAACCCTGTGGAACTTGCTTTCACACTGAAGCAGTTACATCACTCTCAAACCACTAGTTTTTCCACTGCAAGGCCATTCCACAAAGAGAAGGGAATGTGTCCTTGCAAACTAAAAAGCTGGTGATTAAGGAGAAATAAAATTATCAACTAAATTAGACCCTTGAGAAAAGAAACTGCACACTGCAAACAGCACATTTCAAGCACAAGTAAAATGTCACAGACTGCAAACAATCACAGTTGCCAACTAAGGTACAGTAGCGGCCAAACCCAACATCCATCTAAGGACAGCTTAGTTCTCACCTCAGTGTCACAACAGGTTCATGTGCAAGAAAACATGCAGTTTGTTTGTGGTTAGTAAAAAGATGCAGAAAGCCAAAGATGAGTGTGCACGTTTGTCAGAAAAGGGATCATGCAGAAACTGGCACTACAAAAAGTCTGAGGAACTGTTTGGGGGGCTGAGAGGCCAGGAGAGGGGGGCAGCTTTATTTCTACAGCCAGAGAGGCTGTGCCAACAGGGCTCTTACCGAATGGAGAGGGGGAACTGTCCACCTGGAAAGGGCATAAATCAAGACCTACAAGAACCCAAACCAGATAAAACCAAATAACTATAAAACAGAAATGCAAAAAAAAAAAGTAATAAGAAAAAGGAGGAGGATGCTAAGACAACAATTAAAAAGAAACAGCAAACCAGGTAAAAATACAAAATGCAAGTGTGAAAATGTGAAAGAAAAGAGGAGATGCACTTCTGAAGACAAAATTGTAGGTGTCCTTTCTGAGATTGTTAGAGCATCTGCAGAGTGAAGAGAGAGGGGAGACTATCCTATGGACAGATCTTCAGACTGAGTCTACCTGATTCAGGGCCTGGCTTGACCAGGTCATCGGACAGCATTCCCAGGAGATCATCATCTGAATGTAGAACCAGCTCGGCTAAGGGATCCTCCACATTGGCTAGAGATCAAGAAGACAAGTGTTTCTGAGCACGAGTAGCCACACTAATCACCAAGTGCTCTTTCATTAAATGTTACCAAGGGCTGGGCGGTAAGACATATTCTGTGTGATGGTGGAAATATGTCAACTGGATCTTCTTGATAACGTGTGCAACTTCTGCCATTTGGACATGGTTTGGATTTTAAAAACACAATGTCATGAACAAAACTACTGTGTCATGAGAAGCTCTGACCCAAAACCCAGTAAGCTGCCTTTTAAGCTGCTTTTTAAAGTCACCATGAAATCTGAATTGCTAATTATATTTATGGAATATTTCAGTTATAAGATTTTAGTCATACCACCCACCCCTAATGTTAGCTGAAATATTCTTTAGAATTTCATGTGCATTAAATGAATAAAGATGTATGCATAATAAGATTACCAAATCAAACACTTGTTTCAAGACTAAAACGCCATGAAAGGGTTAAATGCAAGAATCTGCAGAGCAGGAGAAGGTTCACTCTATGAGAGATGAAAATCTCTAAGGACAAACAAGCGGCCCTGAAAGCCTTCGAATAGCTTTGTGATTGCTCTCCAAACGAATACGCACAGGCCTTCTAAACACTGCACTGTGACTGCCAGCTTCCTATCCTCCCCCAGAGAGCTCCGACAGGGAATTCAGAAAAGTGCTGGCAAATTGGGTTTTAAAAAACATGTTAGGTTGGCTACGAGCAGAGGTCTGCTGGCCTGGGTGTAAATGAGGGTTGACAGAACTGAGGATAAGGAGAAATGGTGAAGAATGAGGCGTCTGAACAAGCTCTTCAGCCTATAAGAGTATGCAAATCAGGGCTGAAGAGGACACAGAATGAGCAGATGGGGGCAAAAAAAGTTCATTTGTATGGTTTGTCTTCTTTAGTCCTTGTGGCAAACCATGAACCTAGAGTCTCTAATGCAAACCACTGGAGTTACACTGTAGGATTCTGCAGTGCTGTTGGGTTGTGTGATGCAGTGTGTGCAGATGGGAAAGCGGGAGGAACTGTGATAATGTGCATTATACCTCTCTGCAGAATTCACTGCAATCTAGAGCACAAAAATGTGACATGACTGATCACAGCAGAAGAAACAAACTTATCTCTAAACAAAGGCAATTCACAGTGGAGGCAGGAAATATCTCTGGACAGCACTGTGTGTCTATTTAGAAAATATGTGTGTAGACATATATTCTTCAGCTCTACTCATCTACATATATTTCTAAATATGAAGGTACAGCTGAACATACGCAGTGGCCCTGCTTTAGACGAGACAGGAGTGGAAGTGGTACTCAGAAGCGGGCCAGATAAAGGGTCCAGGAAGCTGCTGCTCTGTGATTTGCTGTCTGCATGGCTGGATTCTTCCTCCACAATCCCTGTTTCCAGAGCTGACTTGGTCTGTTTGCTTTTATCCAGAAGTTCTTTCCCAAAAAACGCTTCCTGTAACATATACATGCACCCAATTTAATATTGCACACGCACACCATGTAAATACTAGATTTCCACATTCTCAAGAAAACGTGAGTTGTGTTTGCCTGTGCAAAAAATGGACAAAAATGGGTGGGTTTCTAGGGTGATCTGAGTGGTTAATCCAAGTCTCTATGATATTTTGCTGTCTAGGTATGGCTCAGGTCCATCTTTCAGTGTAAAAGATTTTTTTTTTTGCAGCATTTTCTGATTTTTTTTCTGCTCTAACTGTCAAAAGTTTGCCACAGTGCTACATGGTAAAGCAGGTTTGTAGCACTTCAGAATATCTAACAGTATCAAACTATAAATGTGATGACTCCCTGCTGTGTTAAAACATTAAAGGCCTAATGTGCTGCAATTTAAATAATTGATTCAAGACATTCCTCTGGTGATAACCTTTATGTCTAATTTCAGATTTGACATACAGGAACGCCTAAAGTGACAGCTGTTACAGTTAATGCATCACAGCATCTCCATGCTGAGCATGATGGGATTTTTTTTAAGAGCATGTGTCATCCTTGCACATGCTCACAAAATCCCTGATCACTACATTTAGCTCTTCAGTTCAAACACATTCAGCTCTGGTGTGTAGAAAGGTCCTGACAGGGATGCTTATGTTTATTTAAAGAACTAGCAATTAGAAGACACTTTTATCTAAAGTGACTAATGTAGTTTACTTGTTACAGGTTTATTCCCCTGGAGTGGCTTGTGGTTAAAATAATATCCCAGATTCAATACAAGTTAAGCTCTATTGGAGTGTTCTCGGGTTCTCAAGACAAGCAAAATTTAAGTACAATAGGAAACGCATTCCAAAGAGTTTAAATTGTAAAACCCCCCTTCAACAATAAAACAATAATTAACCCTAAAACCCTAAATATGGGGTAAACAATCAACTACCGTACTATAAAACAATTACCTACAGTCTGAAGTACTGTACTAATTATTATTAGTTTCAGGGGCATTTCCTCTGAGGAAGAAATCAGTGGAGAAACACTTTTACTGGATATTTGTGGGATTGACCTGTAGGTACGAGGGGAAGGCCTCCTCGAGTTTGGTTTTCTTCTTCCTGTATCTCTTCTTGACTTTCTCCAGAGGCTCGCTAACGATGGGAGTCCCATCCACAGGAGTGTCTGGTTCATTCCAACCTGGTGAAAAGATAAACTTGATGCAACAACAAAGAGTATTCACCAAAATAAATACACATCAAAACCTGAGATGTCCAGACCATACCTTCTTCCTTTCCTGTGAAGTTCTCTATAAGTGAGCTTGTGGAGTCTTTCCGACTGAGAGAACGCTTGCCTTTACCCTGCCCTGCTTTGCTCCTCTGACGCACCATAAACCCACCGATACCTAAAGAGGGAAGATGGGGAACCAAAATATAATTTAGCTTAAAATAGTGTCACTTAAAAAAATAAATAATAAAAAAACAGCTGCAGGACCCCTAAACTAGGTGATGAATGCAATCAGGAATAAATAACGTGGGATCCTGACAGTGACGTCTTGACATTCATCTCCATAATTCAAGATGACGTATTAGCTTTGGGCCAGGAGAGGGTGATTCATCTTGGCTACTCTCCTGGAGCAACCATTTCAGGTAAGTCTATTTCTGGTTGTACCACAATGGCTGAGTCTGACCCAACAACCCCCACGGTTTACCGCATGGACACAGAATGAGGAGAGACATTTAGGTTGGTTTATGTACTGTAAACAGTGTAAATACTTCAATGAGAGGATACAAGGATAAGAAAAAAAATCTATAAAATACAAGACTATCCAAATAAAGAGCACTTAAACACTGCTTCTCTAATCTCAAAACATTTTTGTCATTTGTATGTATTCATCCCTTTCCAAAAAATGTGGGGGTTCTTTAAAAAACTAAAATAATGCACATAAGTCTATACTGTATGCATTTATATTAAAAATAAAGAAATGGAAGGTAGTGCTTAAAAAATGAGAGATTACTTTAGAGAGATTACTTCTTTAGTCAGAAAAAAGCTCTAAGAGAATGCTCTTTCTGGAGTACTCCCCAACAAGGAGCTTTAAAGAGCAAAGCACTGTGGGATGCTATTTAAGGTGTAGAATTTGCAGGCGCACTATTTCACAGTCCAGTGGAGCTGTCCTTTCTGATACAGTAAGTGCACCTTTCTCTCTCGCTCTCGCTCTCTCACCAGGTCTGTACGGCTTCCTCTTCCTCTTCTTGTTGCTGTCGCTGCCGTCGGCCCCTTTCAGGTGGTCATCACAGTGCTCATGCTCGGGGCTGGAGTCAGATTTCCCATCACAGTCCATCGGGTTGCCCTCTGCAATGCGGCCAAACAACACAGAGCACTCTAGATGCTGACAGAATATTCTCTAAACCGCACAAAGATACATACACAAGAAACACAGCGTGCACGACTCACTAGACAGTGTGGTTCAGTAGTTGACTTTAACCGCAGAATTCACACACATAATAAAAACAGAACACACACATTTGCGTTCAATGCCATCTGACTTGTATAAAGATGACAAAAACAAAGAAAGGTGTAAAGGCGGGTGAAGGAAAATAACAGCAGAGGATTGTTTTGAAAAAATTCTTGGCACATTCCACAAAAAAAAAAAATTACTTAGTTTTAACAAAGGATGAAAAGAGAAATTTAATCTTCAACAACATTTTCTATTGTTTTTCCACTTCTTTTATATAAAGTTCAGAATTGATGAAGCCCTGTAATTAATGGGGTGTAAATCATGTGAATCATACGTTTAAGTCTTAGAATTCAACTTTTAACGTTAACACAGGAGCTGGAGTTATTCAAGACCTTAAGTTTAAAGTTGTAAATTGCCATTTTATATATGATATCTGGCAGTGAGGGTGTTTTAAACTGTTGGCCTGCTCTCTCAGACTGGCACTACGATGGAGGGGTTGGCCATTAATTCAGTTCGAGCCGCCCAGCCTCTGATCACTGGAAGGCCAAGGCAGGTATAATTTGCTGACTGCTGTTTTCAAAGGCTCTCTTCTCTCTCCAAGTCAAATTCATTACATGGCTCACCTTCTTGTCGATTTCTCTCTCTCTCAAATCACTCCACTCTTGTTTTCTATATGTTCCAACAAATCTAATTCAAATAAAATCCAAATCAAAATATTAACAAAAACAACAATAGGATATCAATGATATTAAAAGAACAACCGTTTGATTCAGAAATGGTCCTTGAAAACAAAATCTAATGGTCTAGTGGTAGTGACTGACAAAATGTTTCTTTCTTCTTCTTCCTTTTTTTTTTTACAGAGCAGGGTGGCCAATATGCACAAAATTCAATTTAAATGTGATGCGTGCAATGTTTTCACGTTAAAACACTTTCTCTCATCATCCCATTTTAATATGTAGAGACAAGAATTTGAGTTTCTTTGAGCACATTAGGACTGACTCGGCCAGTGGTGTGGAAACGTCACCTTTAAGCACAAACACATTCTTTACCTCTACTGTCGCCCAAGTCTCCATCTCTGAAGAGCTCAGGCTGGGGGTCAGGGGGTGTTTGCAGCACGGCCACACTATTCTGATTGATGATTTTCAGCTTAAGTTTGGGTTTGGGTCGTCTGCGGCGGGCGGTCTGGACACATAAACTCTGGAGCTGACACAAGCCTGACTCAGTCAGACACACGCCATCCTGAGTGTAGGTCCGCTGGAATTCTGGCACAGAACAAGAACAGAACACAGCGATGCTGACTGCAAGAGTCCGCCGAAACTGTTGCTCTGATGCTTCAGCAATTTAAGCAAACTACACAGCAAACTGTTGAAGCAAAGTGAAAGTATTTTACAATATTAAAAAAAAAGTATTTATACATACCATTTTCCTTGACATTTGTAAGAATCTGTGCCACTACAGGAGGCTCGATGATGTCCATGAGCTTTGCCACTGTGACACCTGTAACAACACATAAGCAAGATGGAAGCTTGACTTATTTCAAGTTAACACTGCGTATTCACAGTCATTTGTTTAGTTATTTATTGCAAAGAGGACAGTCTGGAGCCATTAAAGGCAGATTACATTAACTGCTGCTTCATTCACATGAACAGGTTGCAGCTTGATTTAAAATTCAGCCCATCTGCTTTTTTTAATGAACCAAATTTTGCTGGAACAAAGTTTCATTGATCAAATCACTCTAGTGTCCATCTGTTACTGAAACAATTGGGCATCAACATGCACATCATACAGAAATCAACAAGAGATAATTCCTCAAGCGTATTCACCTGAGGTTACGATTAGGGCATTTTTGTTCAGCCGTGCAGCAAAAATCAGATTTGTTTTGGCATATCCAAATCAAATCTGTATAGTTCTTTGTAGTTTGAACAAACGGAACGAGGCATGAAATCAATTTACAAACTCAACCCAAACTACAAACACAAGCTGATTAAATGTGATTTCTGAATATGTTTGTGGCTCTTACCAGGCGTGGACATGGTTTGCGTTCTACATAGACAGCAGTCAAAGCCCTCATCTGCTGCGCTCTCCACCTCTTCATCAGAGTTCAGCCCCTGACATGAGGCATGAACCCACCTGCAGACCAAACGTCATGATTAGGCCACATTCGCAACCAGTCAGCCATTAAGAATAAGTCACAAAGAAAGCAAATATCACATGCTCAACATGATGAATATTTTCCCCCATCAACACCTGCGTTTATTCATGCACTAATCTACTGCTGAGCCATTTCCCAGGATACTCTTTTATTTGGCCGTTATGGCATTTGGCATGATGGAGTGCCACCCACCTGTCACACTGCCGGCACTGCAGGATGAGCTCTTCCTCTCTGTAGCTGCGCATACACACAGGACATACCGTGAGACTCGCACACGGACCGCATTGCGTGTAGTTATTCTGCCACTCACAGCGCTGGCCAGACGATGTAGCTCCACAATGAGTACATAATACACACCTGATGGAGAACAATGCAGTTACCGATATAAAATACATGAGCAAATCACGATTTCCCAGAAACATACACTTTTAATCATAAACAACTAAATCCATTCTTTTACACTCATTTTGTGGCCTTTCTGTGAATGGACACGCCTCTTGTTTGCACATGGCTTAGCATCGACTGTGCTGCCTTAAAAATAAATATTTAAAAGGCTCCAATCCAGGTAAAGCTCTGACTGAATGCGCCACAATGCACTGCAAACCCAGCTCTGTTTGAATGAGGATTACATGTGACATTACAGCAAATATGTAGGAAATCCCTTTCGATCTTGTTTGAAAACAGCTGCTAAAGATCAAGCGAGTGTTAGATGGGTAGAGAGAGAGAAAGCTAACAAAGCTAACAAAGAGGTGCTAAAGCATTGAGAGTGGGTGTGAGATTTAAATGGATGAAATTGAGAGAGAATGTCACAGACTCGTGAATCCACAGCACCTGTAAAGAAAATGTCCAGGTTATATTTCACTCCGAAATCAAGAGAAAGAAATAAGAACTATATTTTGCATAAAGAAACTGAAGGGATCATTAGGATAATTAAAATTTAGCATAATGATGTTCTGAAACATTTTAAGGACAATTACATACAATTTCCTCACAAATAAGTCCACATGACTAATGCACTATATTACAAGTGTTCTGAAGCCATATTACAGCTTTCTCTGAGAAACAGTCAAAAATTCACCTCATTATTTATGAACAATGTTCCTTTCCACAGTAGCTCTCAAATATGGAGCTAAAATAGTCTTAAAATTAATATATTTACTAAATATGATTCACAAATGCAAAAGCTAATTGAATGCAAAAGCAAATTTGCGTAACTTAGGGTGCTTTCACACTTGGTTCGCTTGACTGGTTTGAACCCGAGTTCTATTGCTCCCCCCTCCCCCTGCTGGACTGCGTTCATATTATTTTATTTGGGTCCGAACCACGGTTCGTTTGCGTCATCAAGCCAGCAGCTGTTTACCCCGTTGCTTAGTAACGACGGTGCAGGAGAAGGCGGCAAATGCATAACATTGCTCTCTGCACTTTTATATATTTACGTTTTTGAACCGTTCGTTTTGTTTACAAAGCTTCGGTACATAACGGCACTTACGTCTGTTTTACGAATGTACTGCAAATGCTCTAAAGAACGCTAAAGGTGAACAGAAACGTGCAGCGCCTCGGTCACGCTCGTCAGGTAAGTGAGTAAAACACACACAAACACACATTTTTAACAAATAATACGTCATTAATAGCGGTTCACTTCCGCGATTTGGTATGACTGCGTTCACATCAGCAGCGAACCGTACCGGAGTTCACATGAACTGTACCTCAGACCACCCTTTTTAAGCAGACTCGGGTACGGTTCTCGGGTGTGCACCCGAGTTCGGAAGACAGTGTTCACATCATCCAAACGAACCGAACTCTGACATCAATTGAACCCGGGTGTGCACCAAAAGTGCTAGTGTGAAAGCACCCTTATTTGCAAACTATACTAGTGCTGTCAAATTGATTAATCACAATTATTCGCATCCAAAATAAAAGTTTGTGTTTACATAATATATGTGCGTGTACTGTGCATATTTATATATATATATATATATATATATATATATATACACATACACACACTATTTTATATAAAATGAAAATGATAAATATATTTCATATTGTATATTCAACTTTTATATAATATTTTATGTTATATATTAAAACAATAAATATTTTGAGTTTGGATACACTCATAGATTTTCATGTGCCTATGTTAAGACTGTTTAAGATGTTTTTTTCAATCAAAGCATTTGTGAATCATTATTCATTTTGAGGCTATTGTAGCTCCATAGAAAAATTTCACTCCCCAACCTGCATATTCTAAACTGACAGGTCACTTTCAGTTACAATACAAACAAGAAAACAATGTGTTAATTTATGCAATTAATATGGGCTTGCAAGTACTCTTGATGGTTCAAAAAAATGACAACGATGAAGACAGAGCTATGAAAGCAACAAACTGGGCTGCAGTCCAAAGCTGTATCTAATTTTAGCAAAGACTTCTGTTTGTGTGTGTGTGTACATACCACTTGCACTTCCAGCTGCCTTTGGGTACATTCTGCAGTGGTGGGTCCAGACAGTATGTGTGGTAGCTAATGTCACAGTCATCACAGAGCAGCAAGCGCCCGGGGTCATTGGCCTTCCCACATGCCTCACACACTGTGCACTCCAGACAGCGCCAGCCTTTACTCAACACCACTTTTGTGATCTAAAACAGACACACACACACACACACACACTTGAGGTCAGAGGACACAGGTCAAGCACTAAAGGACAATGGAGGGTTATATATTTAGCAGGCTATAATCTGGATGGATATAAAAACACAAAGAACACAGCCGTAAGATGTCTCTAGAGTCAGAGTTATTTGTCAGAAGGATTTGCTGGCATTTACAGATCAAATGATGTGGGTGGTGATAAATCAATCTAACCACATCATCCTGTACTAACAAGCATGTCCAGTACGCCTGCTGTTCACTAGCAACTCTGGGTTTGTACTCTACTGGGGAAAGGGACCATTTGATGCATATAATGAAGGAAAACTTCATATGCTTGACATGACAACTTGATAACCTATTTAAACATGCAAAGTTTAAGTTAACAATAGTTCATATAAAATTTAAAAATTAAAATGAAATAAAATATAAATTTATGAAATTTCTGAAAGATTTGAGAGATTTCTGTGCCTCTGTTAAAAGTCCACAAAACCAACACTTGGAACTTCAAAATAATCCATATGAATCGAGCAGTTTAATTCAAGTGTTCTGAAGAGACACAATCACTTTACATGATGAACACATTTATTTTAGGCTTTTATTCACATTGATCAACACACATACATAGAGCATATTAAAATTAAAAGCTCAACTGTACTTGCTTGACGCATGAGAACCAATGAGGTTTTGTATGGTTGAGCTGACGTTAACCTAAATTAAAACTGTTTATCATATAAAGCAATCACATCTGTTCAGAAAACTCTGAATAAACCACTAAATTCAACTGGATTGCTTCTTCCATATCTTAACAAAAGTTTTGAATCTCGTTAAGTCATAAAAAAATTAAAAAATTAATTATATATATATATATATATATATATATATATATATATACATACAGTGGTGTGAACTTTTTCTCTGCTGCAGCTCAGAGTAAAATTCTTCATCCACTTTCATTGTATGAAAACAGTAGCATTTTTCCTTTTGTGTTAAATGGAAAAAAGAAAGTCAAATGAGTAAATAGCAGCATTTTCATCAATTATCTTTAAATAAATGTCATTGTTCGGTTATCTAGGATAAGAGCAATTATCTTCAGCAGCTGTGATTGTTAATAGTCAGCTGTTTGCACAGACCAACTGGATGATTGAATGAGAGGAAGACAGCTCTTTCACAGGTGCTTGGCTTAGACATCAGAATGCATGACACCTGGCCATGACATTTGCCTGTTTGATACTAAAAAAAACTCATTCTGATGGGACAAGATGTTGTAAAATAGCTGATAAATGTGCACATGTGAATATCCATCAGCTAAATTCTATTCTAATGTACTAAGCTGAAATAAAACAAGGAAGAACTGTATGTTGCTTGGCAACCTTAAACAGCCTGCAGATAAGCTAATGAACTACATTATGGATTCCCAACAAGGGGTACATGTTCCCTCAGGTGGTACTTGCAGATTCCAGGGGGTAAAAAAAAAGCAAAAAACAAATTGCTATTTAAAATAAAATAACAGGGCTCTCAAAAATAATAAATAATAATTTAATCTCATGACTTTTTTGGTAGGGAAGATCTTAACACATTTAGTTCACTTTTTAAGGAAATTAAATATAATAAGAGTTTTAAGGAACACATTTTTGGTTTGGTTTTGATGAAGGGGTACTTACTGATGGAGTTTGCAGGGGTAAATAAGACAATAAATATCAGGATACACAAAACTATATTACTGTGGTTATTATTAATAATAATACATTTATAGAAGTCTAGTGTTCTTATCATATTGCTGGTGCTGCCATTTTAAACACTTAATAAGCCACTCTCCACGACTAACAATCACTTTAATGCACCACCGCCACTTGAGGTTTATTACTTTAATTGTTCTTAATCAGGCTCACACTGAATCGCCGTGCACAGAACTCCACAGTAATCTCAGCAGATTTCTGAATCTGCACTGGGAATATGGGGGGGGGGATCAGTAGAATCCATCTGGGCCTCTTATATTAAATGAAGATCAGGACGTTTCTGGCATATCTCAAAGCACTGAGAGATACCGAAAGCACCCTGACGTATTCTTCTGTCACTGCTGTCTTTACGTGATAAAGATCTCTGCTTTAGTCTATCAACATAAGACACGGTCTTTAAAGTCTGCTTCATAATCCTCTTAACATTTTACTCATTACCCTTGGGCTGCTTTCATCCAGGTCCTCTCACACACTGACCTGTCACACTTATCTCACACACCATTAACCTTCACTCCAGATAAGAGCAGCTCATAAATGGTGCTGAACTGTGCTGGTGAACGGGGTCAGCTGTGATAGATGGGGGGGGGCTGTCTTACCTTAATATTGACGCAGAAGGGGTGGTAGCACTGGCCGCACTGGGAGCAGGCTAGCAGTCTGCCCTCAGCACCCTGACCAAAGCTCCCACACACCACACACATGTCCTGGAGACACAAGAGAGATCAGACATCCACCTGTGAAGTTAATTCTCACACCCATGCTTATATAAAGATCAACTAAGGCACATATTTTTAAGAGCAGGATCAAGTGTCAAGTGTTTTCACTGTGTTAACTGAACTACATATGTGCAGCCTTAGTGCATGTTGATGATGTTGCAGTGTGCAAATACATTTTGAGGCTACTGTATGTGACAAAAAACACGAAACCACTAAGCGAAAAAGCAAAAATGTTTCCTTTTGCCTTAAGTTCACTTCTATTTTGACTTTAAACTCATAGACTTACTTGTTTAAGTGTGAAGGAGTCAGAGGTGGAGAACAGGACTACAGTGTTGTGCATGGAGTTTTCCTCCTCTTCTTTTACCACATATGGAGAATCCATTAAGCTCACCTGTAACAGAGCACATGACATCGGTTTACATTTGCTCAGGTCACATCCAGCTGTTTGTAACATATTACTATACTGTGCCTAATGACATCATGGTTGTTTCTGGAAAAAAATTCAATGTAATCATGCAACCGAAAAGGTTAGCATTAAAAACAGCTATGGACAATATATACTCAATTAATTGATATAATTTGATATAATTGGTAATTAATTTACATGGAACCCAAATCCCAAAACAGACTATAAACTTGCTTGCATTATCTGGATTTAGCTAGGCTATTACAGTAGTACAGTTTTTATGCCTGCACTAGATTTTTTTTCCCCAACTAATGCATACATTGGGCCCAGCTTGTCTTAAAGGGAAAATTCTGTCATCAATTACTTATTATCATCAATTAATTATTATCATGTCCAAACCCATTAGACTTTTTCTTTTTTTTTTTTCCAAAACTTTAGAGATTTCTTTTCACACATAGACATTTTCAACAGTATACACATCAAATATGGTAAATGGAAGTTAAAACGTACTTGCTTGAAGTGTGAGTACAAACCTCACTGCTTCTTGCAGGAGCTCATACATGTTTGCATAACAAGCAAACCTCACTGGTCCTTGTGCATCAAGCAAGTACAGTTGAGCTGCAATTGACCATATTTGATGTGTTCCATGTATGTGTGTTGATTAATGTTTTGATTCATTGGGATTACTTTTACAATGTCTTTATTAACTATTTGAATCTTTGGTGAAAATGGACAGACATCTCTCAGGTTTATACAGAAATATCTTTGTGTTTTAAAGATGAATAAAAGTGTTATGGGTTTGGAACAACATGAGGGTGAGTGATTGATGACAATTTTCATTTTTGGGTGATCTATCCCTTTAAGTTTGCAATGCACCATAAAAATAGCAGTGCTGTTAATTAAAAAAAGTAAAAACAGTTTGCAGTACTGGTTCCACAATGCAGGGTCACGTTTCTTACATGTGCAATGTGAATGTTGTATTTATATTATATTATTATTCATTATCTGTTAACAGATAACATCTAGATGAAAAAATATGCAAAATGTATTCAACTTATAGATGAGGAGAAAAGTAACGCTGCTTTGTTTAGTTGGTGTAATGGGCTTCATAGGAATGGACCGTTTAAATTTAGAGGCTTGTCATGGTAAAAATTCACAGGCCTTTACGTCACAATTTAGTGTGCCATTGGTTTGTAATGAGACTGGCTGACAAAGTAAAGATGTTCATTGTGTGTGTAAACTACAGGACGGCTGCTGAGTACAAAATTGCCTATTTTATCATACTGGCAGTCAAGTACATGCTGGCTTAATCTCCCTCATCACAAGTCGCTTGTGTTGGGGAAAATGTCAGCATTTGCTATTTTGAAAAGGCCATTTGGGCTGGGAACTGCTGCTGAAGCTCTGCTGAGCGTGAGTGCATTTCTCAGGCTTTAATGTGAGCATTAGGCACATCTGAGTGCTGTTTTATTTATGCTTGTAGAGGTGGGGGCTTCATACCCCAGGGGTCACCACTGGGCTGCTCTCCATCTTTAGCCTGGAGCGTCCCCTGCCACCTCTCCCAGAGAGGTTAGCTCCCCTGGGTCGCCGCCTTCCAGGAAAGCCAGATCCACGACCCTAGCAGACAAAGACAGGGGAGAAAGGATATAATTTCATTTCTTTGAAGGCACACTTTGGGAAAATTGAGTGTGATGTATAGCACTAATGGGCGAATACACCATGCACTCCATAAACCAGCATGGGAATGTCATGATGACTTTAATGTGCTTTATATCTGGCCATTAATTTTTCTACAGACTCATTGTATTGTAATAGCATCACTGATTTAAAACTCACTAAAAATGGTAAAAGAGCTGATTTCACTGAAAATGCTTTTGCTGTTTAGGAGAAATAATTTCCAGAACCCACCTATAACCTAGCTTGACATGGTGGAAAACTTTCTGGAAGGCACCAAACCCGTTGCATCTGTGTTTGTGATACAAAATCATCCATCCATCCCAAGATCTGATCCTCTGAGGTTCAGCCCAACTCCCTGAACACTACACTGACTTACAGATCACATTTCAGGCCAGGCTTCTGCCAACTCGCCCTGCTTCTGAAGGTGTCACATTGCGTTTGCATCGAGGCTGAAGCTCTGGCCCAATTCCCACTTCCTCCCAGGTAATTACCTCACTGTAGCCAAGCACTACTCAGACAGGAGATGTCAGCTTCATTTAGAGATTGCCTAAGGAAGCTTGGCATACTCCGTCGCCTTTACAGTCTGAGTCTAATTTGTGCAGAAATTAATTATGGAGAGGGAAAAAATAGACGAGGGTTAAGGAAGGCACTTCTCTAAATCTGCTCGAGTGCAGCCACAGAGAAGAACAGCAATTCTGATGAGATACTGCTGCAATGGAAAGAATGCAACTCTGGTGTCTCATGCACATGTATGTGTAGAGATGTGCAGGGTTTGTTATATGAACATGCTGCTATCATATGAAACATTTATTATATTAATGTACAATGTGAACATGGAAATGTGCAATGGATAATAACATAAAACAGTAAATCAAAGAATTAACCTTTGCAATATGATGCATTTCAGAGTTAAACTGAATATTTAGTAATCAATAATGAGGGATGAGGCTTGATTTTGTCTATCAGGATTTCAGTGAATCATGAGGGGGATTAAACATTATTATATCACTGGTTAATATTGTTTACCTGGATGCATGACCTTGTTTATATGAGCATATGATTATGACATTATGAAAACTTGAAATTTTTTCAAGTAAAAGGCACGGATGAATCATGACCGGGGACATTTATAGTCAATTGCGTACATTATTTCAACCCTCATTTCAAATGCTCTCATAGTTTTTTAGAATCTCATGCCATGAGTGTTATGTTTTTAAGACAGCATGTCAGGTTAAAAATAGTTACATCATTAAAAATGTTTCTTTTGTTTTTGAAAACAAGAATGTGTCCTGTATGAAAGGCCCATTCACAGATATCTTGATATTTTTAGTTGGGATTGCCCAGAGGCTATATTGTTGGTTGTAGTGGCCGTTTCTACTGTTGAATAACCACTAAATGAACTACTAAACCAATCTGCCACTAAAAATGAATGTGCTTGAAAAAGTGTTTGTATAAAAATGTCAGAAGCATGACACATTATATCATGAACTAGATGAATAACATAATATCAAGGCCTGAATACTACACTAGTAACAAAATTAAGTTTTTGAGCAACAACAACCACAGAGCCATCTAGGGTATACTCACCCATGATTCCTGCACCATTTTTGAGCTTACTTTCTAGACTAAACCAGCTGATGCTTTATCACCCACACCCACCTTAAAAACTCAGTCCCCTGCAGGGCTCAAACCCTTCAACACCCTCCCCTCATTTACCAATCTCATGGTCCAGATGGGCAGCCCGTACATCGGCCTGGTCTTAGGGCTGTCCCAGGCGTCCGAGCGCTCTGGAGACCAGGAGGGCGAGCTCATTGCGCTACGGTTACTCCATGCACCCTGAGGTAAAGCGGCGGAGAAGAGACGGAGGGGGGAGGGTATATTGGTGATGAGGGGCGACAAAATGCAGCAAAATAAATGTGAAAGCCAGCAACAAGAACACAGCAAGTCAAATGAATGCAATACTTCTACACAAATGCATCATATCAAGCCAATACAGTGAAATATTAAGTTTGGGACAAATTCCTGAAACATGACAGTGACATTACATAATTATTTGTTGTGTCTTAAGAAAAGCAGTTGTTAGTATTTGCTTTGAGTGAGTTTCAATTTGTAGGGAAGTCTGCTAAATTACCTTACAAACCTTACATTACAAAGAAAAAATTTGAGGATCCTCATTCTAAAGCATCATTACACCTCCATGGAAACAACCTAGTTTATTTGTTTGTACAAAACAAGCGTGATCGTGTCAGCATGACAACAAGCAGCTCTTTGAGATAAACAGAGAATTTCATAAAGCACAAAGAGTCATGGGGAGCATTTAGCCTGTTTAACGAGCTAATGAGGGTTAGTCAGTATAATTACAATGCATAACACAATCACCGCAAGGCCTTTTTTTTTGTTTTACAAAATGAAAATTATTTCTAAATTATAAATAATAAATAACAGCCACGGGTTGGTTGTTGTTTTATTTCCTGTCATGTATCATTTTGTCCCAAACTACTACTTGAAATGAATGTCTGAGCTCCAATACAACTTAATGTCTATGTGATATGCTGTTGATTACCAGTCACAATAATATTGTCTCACAATATTGCAAAAATCTAAATATGAACTTTTTTAGCTTTAAAAAAAACTGGGCAATGCAGACACTGCATACCATTTCCATCACAATTTTTTATCTAACATTATTTTCTGTGGTAATCAACAGATTCTTGATGTGAATTGGGCACAACTTGTATTGAACTCAGAACATTGCTTCCTAATAAAACAAAAGTACTTAATGAAACAAATGACCATTCCTTAGGCACAAGACCCAATAATTGTTATCAAGGATTAAAAAGAAGAAAGGAAAAGAAAAGAATAGCTCTGCTGAAACAAGGGTTAAAGAATGAGTGGAGGGAGGCAACTGAGAAACAAACAAATATCTCATCATGCCAACATGCCTGTGAATAAAGACATCAAAAATAAATAAATAAAATAATACAATCTGACAAAGTAAAAAAAAATCATTGTGTTGATATTGGTGATTGCTTATTGACAGCCATGCAATGTTAGTTCGGATAAGAGTATGTTGAGGAAGAAGCATCTCTTTGTATTGAATTTCCAGCTCTGAGGCTTTCAAAATGGACAAATATGGTACAAATGTAAAATAAATGGAGAGGTGAACACTTTTAGCTTATTGGGTAGGCATCCAAGAGACACTTTAACAAGAGATACATATATCCAAATGAAAACTCAAGCTAATCCCTATAAGACTCTGAAACTTCTACAAAATTTAGAGCGTAAAGCATGCCTGATCGTCTCTGAAGAGAGTCAGCAGGAGTTACTTCATTTGCACAACAAAACAAAATCTATTTCTCTCTCATACGCACACACACGATAACACAGGGGCGTGCACATACTCATGAACGCACTAATACACCAAACCGGAAATCTCAGTTCGAGCCAATGAGAGCTGCCCACCCTTCAAATTACACTGTGTCCAGATGGTGCACACTCCAGACAGAAAAACAACCAGAGCCATAGAAACTAACATACCTGTATATACTTATACATACATGCATATATATATATATATATACATATATACAGGTGCATCTCAATAAATTAGAATGTCGTGGAAAAGTTAGTTTATTTCAGTAATTCAACTCAAATTGTGAAACTCGTGTATTAAATAAATTCAATGCACACAGACTGAAGTAGTGGGAAAAAAAACTATCTTCTCCATCTCTCTACATAAAAATTACCATGTATATTAATTTTCATCCATGCACTCACCTCTTCCAAAGGATGGTACACTTCATAGTCATACTGGAATTCTGATCTACGTGTCCTGGAGGACCGGTATCCGATCTGTTTCTCAATTTCGATTTGGAGATTGGAAATGAGCACCCTGTGGAGACGGTCATGGAAGAAATGTTGAAAGCATATGCACTATGTATTTAACCTTTTGAATACATTTCTGTATTACATTAATACATTTCATAAATACATTTCTGGATCCTTCAGCACATCAAAGTCTGAAGAATTTGGTATATACAGTATATATATATATATATACACACACACACATGTGTGTATGCATTATATATATATATATATATACATACACAGTATATACACACACATACACTCTTCTTCTATATTAGTCTTTGTTACAAACCTAGATTGTATAAAGAGCAAAAAGAGAATCAGTTTTAGCCAATCTGAGAACTAGCTAATCAGAAACGCTCTCTGCATGTGAATCATTTTGTTAGGTCTTGCTGACACTGAGTTTACTGACATACTTTCGGAGGGCTGTGTTTTAAAGACAGGATGTGTAGTGTAGGTTAGCAAAATGATGAAAGTTAGAAAAACAGCTTGCTTACAGCACCTTTAAAGGGATAGTTTACCCAAAAATAAAAATGTGGTCATCATTTACTAACCATCATGTTGTTCCTAACTGACAAGACTTTCGCTCATCTTTGGGAAACACAATATAACATAAGATATTTTTTTAATATCCATATGGATCAAGTGGTTTAATCCACTTTTTTTTTTATATGAAAACTATTTATATGATATATTATATTATATTTACTATTTATATGAAAAACGGATTTAAAGGGTTAGTTCACCCAAAAATAAAATTTCTGTCATTAATTACTTACCCTCATGTCGTTCTAAACCCGTAAGACCTCAGTTCATCTTCGGAACAGAAATTAAGATATAGTGACTTCAGGGGTTCAACTGTAATTTTACGAAGCTACGAGAATATGTTTTGTACGCAAAGAAAACAAAAATAATGACTTTATTCAACAATCTGTCTCCTCTGCGTCACCCTGGTGACATTTTGGAGAGTATCCACTGAACGTAAACAGTGTATGCTATTCTGTGTCAGCTGTGTCACACGGATACGTTTTCTACATTGTTTACGCTTTGATTTGAACGAAATCAATGAGACAAATTGTTGAATAAAGTCTTTATTTTTGTTTTCTTTGCGTACAAAAAGTATTCCCGTAGCTTCGTAAAATTACGGTTGAACCCCTAATGTCACATGGATTATTTTACCGATCTCCTTGCTACGTTTCTGGACCTTGATCGTGGTAATTACATTGCTGTCTATGGGAGGGTCAGAGAGCTCTCAAAATTCATCAAAAATATCTTAATTTGTGTTCCGAAGATGAACGGAGGTCTTATGGGTTTAGAACGACATGAGGGTGAGTAATTAATGACAGAATTTTCATTTTTGGGTGAACTAACCCTTTAATTTAGGCTTTCGTTAGCATACTATATACACAGAACAACAAATAAATAGAGCTCAAACATGGTAAACATGAAAACTCAAACTAGCAAGACGTACGAGAAACAAACCTCATTGGTTCTTGCGGAAACACAAACATACTAGTTTCAGCCACAACAAATGAAGATGCGAGAAAAAAAGTCAAGCAAGCACGACTGATATTCCGTTTACCATATTTGGCATGGTCTATGAATGTGTGTCAAAGTGCCTAAACTGAATCTGCTCATCACATAAAGAGATAGAAGAACTTGGAGTAAACTGCTTAAATTCTATGTCTTTATGAACCCTTTGAGACATCAAAGTTGTGGTTGCATGGATTTTCATATAGAGGGAGAGAAATCCTTCTTCATTAAAAAATAAATATTTAATTAAAAGTATATTTATTTGTGTTTAGAAGATGAATGAAAGTTTTAAGGGTTTGGAACGACATGAGGGTAAGTAACTGATGACATAATTCTCATTTTTGGGTGGACTAACTCTTATGTACAATAGCTTGGCTCTTATGTACATACCTGCATTTGCATATTCACATAGACTATAAATCGGGCATAAGCCCTGCTGGGAGCTGCAGCATGATCTGCCAATCAGATCAATGATGATGAAAGAATTCCCAAACTGAGATGCCAAGGTGAGCACCAGTGAGACAGGAAAGAACACACTAATCTTTGTTTCGAAGAATGCTTAGATTAATTGTACTTTGAAGTTTACTCTACTGGGCACAAAGACACCGCAATGCCAGGATTAATTTAGATTTATGACAAGTTAGAAGGCCCTAAAAAGGAGTTTTCAGCATCCTCCCTGCTCCAGAACTCAAAGGGGAAATGGGTTTGTGTTGTGCTTTCCAGCTCAGTGAGCAGTTATCCGAATTACACACCTCCAAAAAGACTCCTTTATGTTTCACTAGCATAAACCCCTGGCTCTGGAGCCAACTCCCAGCCCCCTCTCTCCCGGGATACTGTGAGTGATGTATTTGAGAAGGGCAGTGGGGGGAATGGGGGGACTTGGAGGCAGGAGAGAGAGCGGGAAAAAGAATGAGCGAGTGAAGCAGAGACTGAGCCAGAGAGAGCACAGTAAGAGCCTTTCCATGTTAATTAATACACGCTACGCTCTGGCACTAATCAATGTGACGAAGAAACAAGGAGAGCAAAGGAGTAATTACTGTGTGGCTAAAAACTGTGGATCACAGACAGAATCAGTGTCCTAAAGAGATAGAGGGAAAACCAGGAGCCAAGCAGCAAGAAAGGAAGGCCAAAAACCAAGAGTTTTACCTGCTTTACCCTTGGTCTTCCTGGAGAGAACTTCCTCTTTGAGATGGCTGGCTTCCCTATACCTATCTTGGGCGTAAGGGGAAAGAAGTTGGTGTTGAAAACACTGGGGCTGTATCCTGATGAATTCAGGCCATGGGTAGGTGTCTGGTTTTGAGATGTCTCCCTCGGCGAGGCTTCAGTGGAAAATGGGGACTGGGTCAACTTGGTTGAGCCCTCGGAGGACAATCCTGGGGAATGCTTCAAGATGAGGCTCTTATCCTCAATGGGAGAGCTGAAACTGGAGAAACTGTGGTCGCTGACAGGTGTAGTGTCCATTTCCACAGTAGGACTGCACTCTGCAACCAGTGGGACACCATCCGGCTCAGGTAAAATACAAGTGACCTCAGGATCTGCCACCTTCTCTCCGTGCTGTTGTTTTTCTTGCTTCTGTCCCTGCTCAACTTCCTCAACAACACTCTGGGCTTCTGGGACATTCGTCATCCTTTTATCCTTCATACTGGAGGGGTCTGAGGGACAGGCATCCATGGGTTCTTCCTCTTGTGCTCGAGAGTGTTTGGGGGAAGTTTCTTTGGTAGGCAAAGCAGGAAGAGCTTTTGAAACGTCCGCTTCAGGTTCATCCTCTGTAGTATCAGACAGTTTATCCTCTGTTTCCTTCCCCATTTCCAAAGCACCAATGAAACTGTGCTCCTGGTTATGGTCTTCATTTGTGGAAGAGGCCTGAAAGGAGAGGGAGGGTACACCCACTAAAGTGGAGGCGCATGGAGGAGGCTCGGAACCCTCTGTCAGAGTAACAGTAACCTGGATCTCCTGGGCAGGTTCAGCAGCTGTGCCAAAAAAAAAAACTTCTAAGGCATTTGTGGCTAAAAAACACATTACTACAAATCATTATGCACACGTTATGGACAAGATTATCTGACTAAAAGAAAAACTTACATGACAGGAACTCTTCTGGCACTGTAGGAAGTGGACTAATACTGGCCTCTGGCTCCAACGCCACTTCCTCCTCATCCTCATTTACTTCCTCAACAGCCATGAAGACATCTGGATAGGAAAGATAAATGTTGAGTTGCACAAGGAAACAACTGACTAACTATTTACTATTCTGAACATCTACAAGGATCAATGAAATGACATTCATTTTTTTCAAAAATACTTTATAAAGGCAATTCATACTTAAAGTAACACGATATATACATGCTATTTTAATAATATTTTCTTTGAAAAAATTAACAATGTGTACATTCACATGTATTCAAGGCGTAAGGAAAACATTATCATTTTTTACACCAATGACATTTTTTGTTGAAAATTGTCTTTATCTTGGATACTATTGTCATTGACAATTGCTTGTGTTTGCTTGTCAGAACTCCAATTATCTTTGCTCAAACTGCATCACAACATGCACCAAAAAGTCTGACACACAGAACACTTGACCACCAGTTGGTAAACTCCTCGAAATAATGAAACAGCAGGTAGCCTAGAATCTTTATCTCCATGCATATATATATATACTTTTTTGAGACTTTTATGTGACTTATGCCACAGAGCAGCACTGCTAACTTATTACATGTTCAACTGTCCTGATGCAACCTGGGGTTTAGTGTATTACTCAAAGGGCACAACAATGATTGGTTATGTCCTGCCCTTACTGCCCTTTACAGAGATCAAACCAGAAACCATTTAGATACCATTCATATCCGGAGGTTCCTTCAACAACTTAATCACAACAAAAATCAGGCATCTGGACAAATGTTCAGACAGAACATGAAAATTACAGTTACAGTATACTCAAAAAGTGACCACTCACACTATCAATCAGATGAGATGCAAATGATTAGAACTGCTTTGGTTTGACAGAACAACCATTTTTCAATCCTAAATCACAACTAAATGCATAATTTATCATTCGGTGGCAATCAAAATAGTGTGATTGCTCAGAGAATTAAAAGAGCAACTAAAAAAAAAAAAGACATCTTATTTTCTACTATTAATAATCGGCATTTTCTATATCTATCTTACATATCGAATTCAACAGTGCTCTATTTTCCCCCTCCTCTACCATACATTTACGCTTCCCTCACTCTGAACAGGGAACAGGAATACTTCAGCTGCCACTGCAGCCCATCGTGCCAGTCATCACCATGACAACATATTTATGAGCCCTGCTCTTGTAAGACACTGCTGAGATTGTCTCTTACAGGGCACACAGAAATGAATAAACAAACACGAGCCATGCTCTGCACTCTTTATTAATCACTCATACACAAGAATCCAGAATAACTGTAAGAGCAAAAAACAAAGTGTTCTAACGCCTACATGTGCAGGATTTCAAACTTGAAAATATACATTCCCACAACAACGAACAAAATTGATAAGCTGTAGGTTGAATGAATGAGAACCCACTAAAACAAAACCATAACTATGTTTTGTTTTTTGATGTATTTAGAGGATTCCAACAACAACAGAAAAAAAAACAGATCATGGGACACTGTTGCTTAGCCGATGAGAAGACTTATATAACTAATGTAATAATATGTTCCTGTGGCTCAGTGGTAGAGCATTGCGTTAGCAATACAAAAGGTCGTGGGTTCAATTCCCAGGGAACACACATACTGGTAAAAAAAAATGTATAGCTTGAATGCGCACTGTAAGTCGCAAAGGGTCTGCTAAATGTATAAATTATTATTATTATAATGTCACAGACATGACAATTTCTGAATAATTTTTGTAGTTTAGTTTCAATTAATTGCCTGGGAAGAAGCTTAAAGTGAATGATATAGTATTTTATTACATAGCATATCAAACTACCTTGTTTTAAAACAGCAAGAAAATCCTATTTTGTATGACCACCTTGCGTTGGCAATGTAAACCCTTAATCTGAATCTAATCTGGGGTGTAAGAAACAGTGTAGAGCCATCAAAGACTCAGGACAGAGCAGCCATCATTCAGAGTGCTAAAGAGAAGTGAGGTTGGTTGCGGTGTCCTGATAACGTCTCCACACTTACAATCCACTAGCAGCACAGGGAAGATGAAAGCCTCATTGGTTTAGAGCTCCTAGCTATTTTTAACCCAGGCGGACAAGTCACAGTCTAGAGAATGTCTTCTCCTCCCCCAGACTACACAACCTACACCTAACAATCTACATACCTGCATAAATACATCCCCTTGTGTCTCCTGCAGTTAAAAGACTTTACAAAATGAAGGACATCAGATATGTTGAGCTTGATAATTGTGATAGGGTGTTTCGGTGACATAAGTCCAATCACTTAGAAAATTGCACACCTGAAAAGACTTTTCCTCAACAAGCCACACAATTTGATGTGTCTGGACTTATCAACTCTGGCCCTCGAGGCCAACTTTCCTGAAGAGTTTAGTTCCAACCCTATTCAAACACACCTGAACAAGGTTGGAGCTAAACTCTGCAGGAAAGCGGACCTCGATGGCCAGAATTGAGAACCCCTGTAACTATACACAGTACGTACTGCACAAATATGCAGGATCATTTACGCACTAAAATTTAATAGTTAAAATGATGGGTTTGATGATCTACAAATAAGCAGGAACAATAGAACTGGTGTGCTTGTCTTAAATCAAACAGTTGTACTGTTGAATTATATAAATGTATTAACTGTGTTCACTGGTAAGATGATAATATTATTACAATATTCACATAAATAAATAACGTTTTAAGTTAAATTAATCTTTAATTTGGTATATTTTTGTGTTTTATAATTTTTCTCACACTTAAAATACGGAGGGTGGAGGAGAGAAAATGTCAGCCCTTCCTGCAGACTGGGGTGTCTAACCCATCATCTTTTTTTACAGAATCCAAAAAGCTCCCACATTGGCGAGCTAATATTTCTCAGGTGCAGGTAGAGTGTCATACCTTCATCTGTCACTTTATCTCAGACATGATTTTGTACAGCAGTAGTAGCTGCACACTGCATCGTCATTGTCTTCTTTTTTATCCATTTTATGACAGGTGTCAACCAGCGTTGAGGTGAACTACTGCCACTTACTACATTGGACTGTCATCCAGATAGTTACAGGAGTTGGATTATTTACAATATTATCATATATGTTATAATAACATGATATCGATATTCCATTTTTTGAATAGTGTGACAACCTTAAAACAACATATAAAAGCAGTGTTTTAAAGGCTGTTCTGTTCTGTTTTGCCACTGGGAGAAGACAAGAGTTCAAGAATAGTTGAGCTGCCCAGTAGAGGCAGCATGTAAAGAGGCCTCGGGGTACCTCAGTGGACATCTAGGATTCAAACAAGAGGAAAGGCCGCTGAGGTCATGAGGCATTGATGTGCAATGACTGCAGTCCGACTGGACAGACAAGGAAGAAGAGGAGCTCAAAACAAGATACTGACACATTCCTACTCCAGAGAGCAGAGCAAGTATGCTCTCTGGCTGATTCTGCACACTGATGCTGGGTTTCAAATATCTATTATTGCTGATCGGGTGCACCTCAGGGTTTGCAAACTCCCATAAGTCCTCGCACTGACTTCACTCATCAATACTCACCTGACAGTGTCAACTGGCAGCGTTGCACACTGCCTGGGAGCAAAGCAGATGAACATAAAGGATTTACTATTCCCAGTGTGGGTATGACATCAGACAGGCTCTAGCCTCCAGCCTAACAGATTAACACTTCATAACATCATGACAGAAGCAGATCTCAAAGCAGCTATGCAGCAGCTACAATCAGCAATCTGTGCACCAGCTCAGGTGATTGTGTTGTTTGTGCACTGGGTCATGTGAGTAAGAGTGACTGTGGTTCTTTTCAGCCGTGTCAGGATGAATCACTGATGGCATCACACATCCATGGCAACAAAAAAAACCTTTAGATTGGTGGATGAGTCATTTTACTGCACTGTTGGGAAAATACCCACTCCCTCTAACATGTGGCCATAAGACCAAAGAGCTTCTATAATTACCTACCTATAAATGTACTAAAGATGTCAAAATTACTGTTACTTTAATGCCAAAACAACACTAGGGCCTACAAGATTACCCCTTTTTAATAGTCAACCAGTCATCCACAAAAGTACCCAATTAGTCGATGGGTCAATGTTTACCACACGTGAATGGATTAAGACATGAAGTGAAGCATCATTAATCATTGGACTTGCAGTTTCTGGTAAGTTCAGCACTGAGACTGTCAGAAGTAAAAGTATGCATATTCCCATTGTCACCTTCATGCATTTTGAACTGTCATGAATGACCCAATCGCCTCTGGGCAACACTGGATTATTATTATTTTTTTTTCTCACAGGAATATCAGTTTGTATATGAACACTCCAAATGAACTCCTTTTCAGACACCCGCAGCACATGCAGGGCTATGTGAATGGTAAGCATATTAAGCATGCAAGACTAAATGGCAAGACTATCTACTTTAATGGGGAAATTTTTCAATAAATGGTTGCCAAACTCACATTTAAATAACCTTAACATCAACAAAATCTGACATATGTCCTGTTCACACAAAGAAAAGTGCACAAATTTGGTGATAAAATTTTCATTTGAATGAACGGCTGTTAATGCATCTGTTCAGACTGACAATGCAACAGATTTTTTGCACGGAGAGGTGTTCAAACCTCTTCTCCATTGCACTGCGAATAAACCTGGTGGTGTTTGAAAACATACACCACAGAGAACATACAATTCTGAATATTTGTTTGAAAACATGGAAATACTGTTTGACTTCTCTGTGAAAAGAAAGTTGTGCAGCACGGTTTTGTTTACAATTGTAACAGAGTAAACGCTGTATTTCAGCTTTTTAATAAGTGCTACCAACTGTCATAGAGTGAATATGCATGCTTGCAGCCCCTCTGCAAATTTTTTTTTACACATTGACGCACTGATTTTATGCACTGATCGCACATACATTTGGCTGAGAAATCACCCCTAAAAGATAACTTAAAGTCATTATTGTGTTAAATGAAAAAAGCATCAAACAGAAATGACAAAACTTAGCTTTAGAAAGAAATATATATATATATATATTTTTTTTTTTTTGGGTGAACTATCCCTTTAATTCGTTTTTTAATATTATTAATATGGATTTTTTTCCAGATTTTTTTATTAATATGGAAATATTAAATTATTGTTATTATTATTTTTTTATGAAATGATACTCTAACTAAAACTGCTAGTAGATGGTGGTAAATGTCTTAATGAGCATGCCACTGAGTTCATTCATTAATTCGATTATTTCAAATGGCTGATTCATTCAAGAATGAAGTAAATGGCTCTCTTTATGAATGGGCTATTGAATCATTGATTCATTCCTCATTTAAAACACAGATTCATTCAGAAAGTATGCATTGCATGGAGACGCACAACAGTTCTGCTGTGGCTTTAATAGGTAATATTTGCATTGGCAAAATTGAGCAAAAACAGACAACACTGTCTCTAAAATATAACACAATATTACGTTTTTATTTATTGAACTGTTGTATAAAATTAACTTATATCCGGTATTTAAGTTTTGTCTCAGTAGTCAAGCCAATATATTCAAGCCAGCAGAGACAAAAAAAATATTAGTATGTACCTGTTATGCATACTATAATAATTATAGTCTCCAGGAACAGGTGAAAGAAGTTGTGAAATGTCACTAGCAACGCTAAGCTGTGAAAATTCTGGTGTCGTGACAACCCTAGTATGAACGTGTGCATGTGTGCACTCAGTGTGCGTTTATCAGGAAGTGGGGGTGTGGTAGGGTTGGTTAACAGGTGGGCGTCTCTGTCTTGATTAGAGCTGTCTCTCTTGGGGGCCCAACAATGGGATGATTACTTCCTCTAGCTGCTGGCAGTGGCCCAGTGCATTGCTGCTGGCATGACTGGCTTTACAAAGAGCCCTTACAGCCGGGTCTTATTGTATCCTTTTCTGCCAACCACATGCCAAAATACATCAACTCCCCACCACAGGCAGAAAAAAATCATTGGTAATAAGCTGCAGTTGTAACCACTGCAAAGGCACACGAGAAATTCATTTCTTAGCCATCAGGCTACAGGAAGAGTTCATCAGGGGTTAAAGCATAAAAAAATCCTGAGCCTCAACTTTTTCCCGGGGGTTGGGGGTTGCGGAGGCGGACACATACACAGGGTTATTTGGCAAACGAAAAAAAGAACATTATTTGAAAATGAAGTTCCTTGAAACTAACTAGTAACGTATCTGCCATTGCCATTAGCCCTGGTTCAATAGAACGAGACCATGTTTTAATACTTTAAGAAATTTTCAAATGAGAAAATATTTGTTTTTTAATCACAAAAATTAAAACAATGCAGTTGTATTTTGAAATGTTTTAACTAATCTAGGGCTTAACTAATGATTATTTTGCTAATCAAGTAATCTACTGATTATTTTGACAAGTGAGTAATCTGAAATTTTTTAGTAATACAAATAGAACTAAGTGGAAAAACAGGCTTTAATATGACTATATTTATATATAAAGTAA
>NW_015548278.1:244157-248654 GCF_001515605.1 Sinocyclocheilus anshuiensis
AAGTACATGGTTTTATTGAACAACACTGTTAAATACATAATGTAATATGCCTATATTATAACAAATACCTGCAGAGGGTGCCAACGGCCTGGTGATGTTTCATGTATTTCAACGACGTTTAAATCCATTTAATTTTAATATTTGGCCACATGCAAATTCAAACTTTTATTTTGAAATCGCAACACAATAAATCACATATTTAGAAATATGTTGATGTATTCTCCTGTGTTGGCATAGGTTTAAATGATTTGCGTTACTTACACATACAGACTTTACTGGTAATTTACCATTAAGAGATCATGTGTGAACATGACCTTTTCATAGGTGAATGCATTCTGGCAATCATATCATTCTTATGGAGATGACGTGATTACTCTGAGCTGTTTACAAAGCTCCGCTGCTTTTTTAATAGCTTTTCTATGTAAATATGACGCTAGATGGAAATCTTTGACCATTGCGCCACACAACTTTTTCAATGTGTCGTGCTCGAGACCCAGGCTTCTTTTCCATTCATCAGCTGCGCCTCTGTAATTGGATACTATTATGCGTGTCTCGTGTTTATAAGAGCAAAAACTTCTGATTGGCTAGTAATGTTAGTTTTGTTGAGAGTGAAAGCTGTGTTCCTCTCATACATTGGTAGGCGCACTCATGAACTCGAACGTGATATCAACAAGTGTTTTTAAATGTAGGAGTTTTTAAATGTAGGACGACTATCTTTTTTTCCCGCAGCCAAACGCAGCACACTGGAGATCCGGCACGGTGCCGGAGAACTTTAAGCCCTGGTTCATTCTCATTACAATTCCTAATAAAGGGCCCAAGGAAAATAAGATTTGCTTTTAGCTTCCAGGGTCTTGATGATAGGTCACCAGCTGGGTCTCTGAGCACAGGAAGCTGGTAGGTGGTTCATTTTCTTTCTTTGGTTGCAGTTTTTAGAGAGATTTGTAGTGTGCAACAAAAAAGAAAATAAAAATGTCTTACCCAATTCTCCGTGGTGGACTCAAAAACTGGCCATAAAGTCAACATGAAATGGCATCTGCAAACCATTTTACTTCTGTAATGTGATTTATTGCCAGGTAAAAAAGAATAAGAAAAAGTGAATTGACAAAATAAGTGGATTGGTGGACAGTCAAGATTACAATGACAAGCACTTTTCCCTCTTTGAATAAAATGTAAACTGTAAACGAGGCCATTTTCATTTCATGCTGACTTCACATTGTTTTAGGGAGGGAGAATGTGGTCCCTACATGACACTAAAAAATGCAAATGCTCATTTAGGGCATATTATGAAAGATGTATTAAGATGTGGCGGTGGCGTTTCTCAACCTGCTCACACGCTCAGGTCTCTGGCTGAACTGACAAACACACTGTAATTACAATCAGTAACAGCAGAGAGGCTCAAGCATTACATCTTTGTCACACTCAATGCAACACCCTCTGTAACAGTCATGAAGAGTGCTTAACATCACAAGAACTGGCCTACAGCACCTTACAACTGACCAACAACACTCACAGAACAGCAGTCGACAAAGTAAACAGCAAAAATAAACCTCAACATAGCAGGAAAATAGTATAAGCTAAAAACATGGAGAGTAGATTTTTAAACATTTAACTTTAATATACTTATTCCATGGTAGAACTGACTTTGTAAAAGAAATTAAAATATATGATAATAATAAAAAAAAAAGGAAGAATAAAGAAAAAAAAGAATCTACACTTTTGCTGAATTAATTTCTCATCACATGACTGGTTAAAGAAAGAAAGAAAGAAAAAAAGAAAGAAAGAAAGAAAGAAAGAAAGAAAGAAAGAAAGAAAAAAACAAATACAAAATATTTTTATTATACATGTGTATAGACATGTTTAATTGTGTACTAAAATGATGTTGACTGTTATGATCAAGTGGTTAGCACTAAATACAGGTGCAAACGTGATCCGATAAATCATATAAATTTGAAGGTAGTCAAAAACATACATAACCACATATTATCTGTTGTGTAAACATTGTAATTTGATTGAGATAAAAGCTTCAGTTTATTTAAATACTTTTTGTGCTATATCAATACTGTAAGTAATCTGATTCAGATTCGAAATCTGATAACAAGTGGTGACAGGAGATGAATTTGATATGCAGGTTAATGCCAGGAGTAAACTGCTGGATGACCGGACACAGATGCAGGTGTAAACAGGGTCTTTGTTGTGGAGCAGTATCTCCAGCCTCCAGAACTCTACAATACTGCCAACTGCATGGATAACAAACCCATCAGAAGTGTATCAAGTGCTGAGAGACGTGTACTCACCCTCGGCTGGCTCTGGGTCAGTGAACGAAGCCTCCTGGCTGCTGACAGGCTGATTGTGCCTGCTCTCCTCCTCCACGTGCTTACACACTCTACAGGTGTACCCATCCTGCATCTGGGTGTCAGGGTCAGCACCCTCCTGCCTGTCACAGTCCACATGAACCCATCTGATAGAGAAACACACAATAAACAACCATCTGTGACAACCATCAATGCACCAAATCAAGGTAACAGCTTTTGCCTAAATCCAACATTGTTTTATTTACGCTGATACTAATTGTTAACCTGAACAATAGAGGAATTTCCAGTGTTAATACATATTAAAGCTCTATGTACAGCACCTAAAGCAGAAACATGTAGCACAAGGTTTTGTTAAATAAAAATGTGCTATTTGAGCTATAGTTCTTGCATCCACATGTGTACATTTTGTACACAGACATCGTTCACTACAGAAATCAGTTTCGGTTTTTTAAGTGCCTTACGCCATGAGCACTGCAGTGTTTTCCATTAATACCCTAGACTCCGGCCACAGTCTAAATTTCTGGTTCGACCAATGCTGTGACTTTGAGGCTGGACTATCTATTTGGCCAACCAATGGCAGATGGAGGGAGTATTTGGGAAATCTGACTGAAAATTGTCATTATCTGTGTAATATCATAGGGTGATGCTAATGGAAACACATATGATATGCAAGCCAACAAGGTGGAAAATGGGTGGGAAATGCAAAGGAAAACACCCAAGTTATGTTACCGTAACATAACTACAATAGTCAATAGTTAAATGCGATGAACTTTGAACTAATAAAGTCAGTCACAAATTGTAACTCTCGATACATGACAGATCAGATCTGATTAGCTGTTGTGTAAAGACTCCATCCACATTCATGACACATGATGTGGCACACGATTACATGACTGACCCATGGTCAGTTCTCAAAGCAAGAGAATCAAATCAATCTGCCACACAAATTATATGAGCATCTTTTCATTCACAAAGACATAATTGAGCCACTCTCTAAAGCTGCCGGTTCAATTACAGTGTTCTATGCAGACTAGGGATGCTCATATTGACTGTTTAAAAGTCAAAATTTTGACCGATTAATACTATCAGTTAAAAGGTTTAAAAGGTTTTAAAAGTTTTTTTTTTTCCCCAGTATTATTTTAAGTTTGCTGCATTGTTAAAGAAAAATATTCTATATGTATTTGTTAAGTCACGGGGGCGTCGATACATGCAACCACAAGTGCCTACAGACATTTCGCTGCGCAAGCACCTGCTCTACTTTCACTTAACTGAAGTAATAAAGGAAACACAATGGCAAAAGGCAATATTGGATAAATGGTTATCAGAGAGTGAATCCGTGAGTGAATGTATTCAAATTCTGAGTGGGTTATATCCTAGAAAGCGCACAAAGAGTGCTTCCCCTTATTATCATTAAAAAGCTGTCACTCATCTCTGTTCTTCGCGATCTCACCAAGTTCCGTTATATTTAATGAAGGTCTAAACTACTGCACAATTAACCTCTTATTTACATCGTGTGTACATTTTGTTTGTTCTAATGAGAGGATTCGCGAGCATGCACAACTCAGAAACACTGAACAAAACTCCTGCTTTATGAGCAGTGAGTAGATACTAAAGTAAACACCTCTGATTGGCCATTGCATTCATGAAATCAACAGATATGTCTGTGATTGGCTACAATGCTCAACGCTGCAGAAACCGGTGTTGTCTGTCACAGAACAGGCTGCGCTCAAGACTATGCCCCCACAGGACGTCGACACGTACATTTTAACGTAAAAAAACTTTACGTCTTTCACAAACGTAAAGTTGTGATCTGAGGTAGGCCTGCTATTTATTTTTGTGTCTGAAGAAAAAACATGCGGTTCTTCAAAGCGCATAAAAGGATTCAGTGTGTGTTTTCGTTTTGTAATCTTAATATGTTAATTATTTAAGTGAAAAATATTTTGTGAAGGCCTATTTATTTTATTCTTTTTATTTATATTATTTTATTCCGTTTTTCTTTGTTTTCAGAAACTTTTAACGGATCACAGACACTCGTCCATTCTGTTATTTATTTAATACTAATTTAATATTCAAATCTTCTCGGTTAATGTTCGGATAACGAGCGGCGGTTGTCAGTTGGGAAAATTAAAGGGGTCATATGATGCGATTTCAATTTTTCCTTTCTCTTTGGAGTGTTACAAGCTCT
>NW_015548278.1:248928-251569 GCF_001515605.1 Sinocyclocheilus anshuiensis
GGACTGTTTCCTGGGAGAGTAGCCTACAATGCCGGTGTCTGTTTCTATAAAGTGGGGCAATTCCAACTTTGCAAGGACAGTCTGGCGATTCTGATTCACAGCCTGTAAGTACGTCTTCATATTTAAAGAATTTGCCACTTACGATTCAAACGCGAGTTTTGAGCAGTGTAGAGTAGCGCTTGTTTGTCGTTTCTCTGATCACAAATGCAGACATGGTTTTATGTTTATGCGGCGCGATGCAACCAATGCGTAAAAAGACAGTATAAGTCATTATAATGAGTAATTATGTCCCCACTGGATGCAACAAATGCCTCGTTTATAATGAGTTTTAATGTTTTTGAATCGTCGAGCCGGGACACGGCATCACAGTATGGTAAGGGGCGTAACATTTCAGTCACACGCTTGAGGTATTCGGCCAATCACAACGCACTGGATAGCTGGCCAATCAGCGCACACCTCGCTTTCCAGACCGATGAGCTTTGTAAAAATCGACGCGTTTCAGAAAGGCGGGGCATAGAGGAGAAACAATAATGTACATTATGTGGAAAATAATGTGTTTTTTAACCTTAAATCACATAAACACATTGCATTACACCAAATACACAAAATAATGTTCTTTTTAGCAACGTCATATGACCCCCTTTAACCGAAATGAGCATCCCTAATGCAGACCTCTCTGAATTTGTCTATTGGTTAATCATAGTCTTTGAAGTCTGCAGATAATAATCAGCTATTATTCATCAACACTGACTGAGTCTTCACACTAATAATGGATAACAACACCTGAGACTATATTGTCAGTATTCAGGTTTGTACGAATAATGTTATAAAACAGATAGCTCTAGTTGGTCAACACAGACATGCTAAAATACATAATATAGTAACCGCTATGATGCGAAACATCTCTTCCCCATATAACAGCGTTTACATGTCAGGGATTATATCTTCAAGCTCTGTAGTAGTAATAATACTATGGCAGTCGTATTAATGTCATGTAGTACAAACGTGTCAAATTGGGTACCAACATGGACAGTCACTCCTTTAAACTATGAACAAACTAAGATAAATTAATGCAAGGAAAATACACACACACAAATTTCACTTGCAACAAGGATGACACTTATTGAATTTCCTTAATAAAATAACATTTTAATGGAAATATGTGTCATACTGTTTATGCAGAATCAGTTTCATTAAAGCAACAGGTCACTTGAGACTGTGTGACATTGTCATTTCCTACCTCTTACAAGTGCAGCAAGAGTGTTTGTCCAGAGGGTGGCCAGAGTCCTGATTCTGCCCACAGATGAGGCAGACCAGCGCTGAATCACGCTGCTGTTGACATCCTTCACACATTACACCATTAGATGACCACTGGCCATTAGGCCTCATGCCACACTGAGCACACGTTCGGCAGTTCTGCAAAACACAACACACAACTCACTGCAACATCATCTAATGCACGGTTATACAAAATGATGACTGCAAACTCACTATATTTAAAACACTGCCAAGTAAAATGTTGTAACATGACAGTGCAAACAATAAAATCATAAACGGACAGCGCTCCCACTTGTGTGACAACAGAGACACCGTCTGGGATATGTGATACTGGTTCAGGTGCCCTAATCCATGCAGGGCTTTTCAGAATGTCTATTTCAGACTGAAAACTACACATGACAGTATGAGATTAAGAGTTTTGAGATTCAGCTCAAAACTCACTTTGTATTTGTTTGTATTAACATTGTATTGTGGATTTTGTATATAATAATGCATAAACGCATTATATTTCGTTTTTTTATATATTACACTGGTTTATTATCATGTAAACACATTTTATTATTATAAAAATACCCCAAAATGCATGAAAAACACATATAAACCATTTCCTATCGTAATCATATATTTCTTAGCTTCATGTTTCATCATAGATATACAGAGACAGAACACAGAAGTTTACATCACTGGAAGGTGGGAAATATGATCACATAACACTGATTGATGGATCTGCAGAGAACTGTCTTTCTGCAAGTCATCAATCCCGTAAGAGAGACAGGCAGACAGTGGTTGAAGCCACTTCGCATCAGACTACATAATTAATGGAAAACAAAGAGAAATTATTTTATCTAAAGATAAGAAGTAAATGTGTGAATACATCAATATTTCCCTTTTGGACTTAAAGCCCTGATGGATGTTGTGTAGCAAAGCCCTGTGATCAAAAATGAATGGGAGTAAAAGCAACTGAATATGTACAGGTGTGAGTCTCGTTATTCTATTCCAATTATCAATAACTACAGATTGATTTTGAATTCCTGACAGAAAATTTAAATATTACTGTCACTGTAACCACGTATTATTATAAACAGTGGTCAAATATTGAAGCTATCTAATCTATCTAATGATTCAATGCTCCTCAACATCAAATTCATAATTATGCTATAAATGTTACTGTAAAAGCCGCCAAAAAAGAGCCTAACAAATAAACAGCTTAATATTGGCGATACATCCACCAGTGGTTTTCAAACAGATATATTGGTTATATATAAATACACTACCGTTCCAAAGTTTGGCATCAGTATCATTTACTAAACTAATTTGATTAGTTTCTCCTTTCGTTTAGAACTTGACAAAAAAAAAAAAAAAA
>NW_015548278.1:251674-257880 GCF_001515605.1 Sinocyclocheilus anshuiensis
AAAAAAAAATGTCTTCCTCATCTTGATTTGTTTCGGACATGTCTCACTCTGTATTTTCTCACTAATCCATATAAAGTAAGCAGTCATGCCAACATATATGTTCATGCCAGCAAATATACATAAATATACTGTATAATCTGTACAGTGGTGTAAACAGTATTGCAAATTCTACCAGTGCATTGTTCATATAAGCCAGTATTGTTGCTGTACTGCGGAGACCAACTGCTTCAAGTATTACAACGAATGTTAAAAATTGTTTAGTTATTTGACAACAATTCGCATCTGAACAATGACACTTGAACCTAACAACAATTGCGAACTACAAACTTTGCAGGCTCTCTTAAATCAATTTGGATTGAGCTCCAACATAATTACGCCTCTATAAATCCTCAAAATCATGTTCATCAGTCTGCATCAGCACTCACTAGGAGCAAAGCACCAGAAAATTCCATGTCAATTAAAAAAAATACATAAATAAAAGGCACTTCAAGCTCATCAAGAGCAGCATTTCAGCCTGCTGAAGAGGGGCAAGTATCAGCTCTAATAACCACCCACAGACCCTTAGCAAGAAATCCAAGCCTTTCCAAGCCTCTGATGATGGACAGACTCCTGTGCTGAATCCTGGATGAATGGTGGGGCTTCTTGGCCACCTCCACAAAGTGATGGGAGCAGTCTGAGAGGGATCTGTGTGTAACTTTTCTATTCTTTCACATAAGCAGGATATTTAGGGGTCTATTAACAATCTGACTACAAACATATTTTAGGAAAGTATTTTTCATGGACCATCTGTTGCTTCTATGGACACTCCATAGGGCCTTTGACAATCTTAAGTGGGTTTTCAAATTGTAAGAAGTGTATGTTATGTATGAGACGGTTTCCTTACAGGCCTCTTACAACTTGAATATTTTCAGAATTACTTAAAATGCATTGAGCTTTTTACACTTATCAGTCTTGACTTATAGTTAAGAGTTTTGTACTGCACCCTCTGATTCAATTAAGACCATCAGTCAAACATTTTTTGATTCAAATCAAAGTTTGTTATATTCCAATTCATCTGGGAGCGAACTGGTTTGGTTCACAGTTTAAAATCCCTATGGAGAAAATACATGTGGAAAAATACAAAACTTCTATAGTCAAGATGAACATCTATTCCACAACTCACTCACGCAGCTCAGTCTTTAAGGAGAAGTGCATCAAAACCTAGCACAGCATGCACATAAGGAATAATTAAACTAAAGTGTTTTGGAGGTAATGAATTCATCATGGTGATTAAATCAAGCTCCAGCATTATTCCAGAGGGAATATACAGTATGCTGGTGAGATGAAAACCAACACACTCTTCAATCCCACAGACCAAAAACACACCAAAAAGAAAGAGGTGTGTGTGTGTGTTGTGCGTTACAGACTCAAAGTGGAAATGAAAGCACTGTGTCACTGTACTCACAGCAGGCCAGCATCACTGTCACAATGCTGTTTGTAGTCCATACACAAATTCAAGCTTACCTTGCACCTCCAGCCGTTGGTGGGTATTGTGTCCATGATGGGCTGCAGGCAGAAGGTATGATAGCCTTTATCACACATGTCACACACCAGCATCTTGCTGTCATCCCCTGGGTTCCTACAAACCAGACGGGGAGAGAAAAAAAAAAGATGAAAGATACTACAGAAGTCCTAAGAGGCAGGGGCGGACTGGCCATCGGCCTGGCTGGTTCATCATCAAAGAAAAAGTGTCAGATTAAGTGACGTTGATGGCTGACAAAAGGGGGCGCTAAGGCAATCTATTTTTGCTTATAAGAAACCGAAACTGACGCGAAGGAGAGTGGGCTCGTGATGGCAAGCAAAAGACGTGAAGATAAAGGTGGTTGGGAGAAGCGAAAATGAAAAAAAAGCGAACAGTTACATCGGGTTACCTTTGCCCACCTCTCTCACTATAGAGAATAGTAAAATCCCAGGTTTGAGCGTCCACTGCTATTTATCACTCCGCATTGTCTGGCATGAATATTCCATTAATTCATAAAGAGACAGCAGCAATTCTACAACGGATTACATTTGAGAGCTATTGAGTTAGAAAATAGAGTAAAAGAAGTAGCCACTAAGGTGATTAGTCTGATTAACATGACACACACACACAGACATGAAATCAAATAAAAATCAAATCAAATTGAAGAATTCTGTTGTTTCAGGTTTCTAGATTCTAGATTTATGTTTATCATTGTCATAGTATACATTTTGCATTCTGCTCTTTTTATGTAGATTTCAAGTATTTTAGTTCATACAATAATACATTTATTTCAAACCTCTGTTGAAAAAAAAAAAAAATAGAAAGCATCACATAATTTGTAATGGTTTTACTGGTTATAATGAAAATTGTATTGGTTTAAATGGAAACTGTAATGGTGCCTGTTGGTCTCTACTAGTAATTGGCCACCTTCTAGTCATGGCTTTTGTTAAAGCCACTAAATCCTAATGTAATATGTCCCAAAACACACTACAGGAAACCATTTTTTAATGGTTTTAATGGTTAAAAGCTGATGGTTTGTAATGGTATTTGTAGTGAAAATCATTAGAATGATGGTTTCTATTGTTTTTGTCAGCAGGGTCACCATGGGTTTTGTGATGTTATTTGCCATAAATACGATAGGATTGCTGTAATATTGTGAGGTAGTTAGTGGCTGTTTGTAGTTGTGGTGAGCCTACTTGGCAGAAAATCCAGGGCCGCTTTTTACTCCCAGTCTGTCCCTGCTAAGAGGCCATGGATTATGATGATTTTTCTTTCTTGTTTCCTCATGATCACGACTTAATTATCTTGTGATCTCGACATAAAAAAGATTCTCGTGATTTCGTGATCTCGAAATAACAAAAGTTGTTTTTTCGTTATCACGACTTGTTTTTTGTGATCTCGACATAACAAAAGTTGTTTTCTCGTTATCACGACTTAATTTTCTCATGATCTCAACATAACAAAGGTTTTCTCTACGTTACACAACTACGCCAACACGTGGCAGTACAGAACTGAATATAACTGATGGGGTGTTGTATACTGTATACTTGTGCACTATTCTATGACGTTTTTTAGTATGAATAGAGCAAGTGTGTTCACACTGAAAATTCCAAAAAGAAAAAGTGCACTTTAACCCTTGTGTTGTGTTCAGAACCCTATCACACTTACGAGGTTACAGAGCAAAAAGGGTACTCCCTCAAAAAATTGCTTATAAATCACTCATTATGCTATATTATCACCAAAGATTGGATTCAATCTTTTTGTCAACTTCTTTTCTTTCATTTAGGACTGGTTTTGTTTTATCACTCCGCATTGTCTGGCATGAATATTCCATTAATTCATAAAGAGACAGCAGCAATTCTACAACGGATTACATTTGAGAGCTATTGAGTTAGAAAATAGAGTAAAAGAAGTAGCCACTAAGGTGATTAGTCTGATTAACATGACACACACACACACACACACACACACACACAGAGACAGAGACATGAATACTCAAATTGAAGAAATCTGTTGTTTCAGGTTTCTAGACTCTAGGTCTATGTTTATCATTAGTGTCATATTATACATTTTGCGTTCTGCTCTTTCACATAATTTGTAATGGTTTTACTGGTTATAATGAAAATTGTATTGGTTTAAATGGAAACTGTAATGGTGCCTGTTGGTCTCTACTAGTAATTGGCCACCTTCTAGTCATGGCTTTTGTTAAAGCCACTAAATCCTAATGTAATATGTCCCAAAACACACTACAGGAAACCATTTTTTAATGGTTTTAATGGTTAAAAGCTGATGGTTTGTAATGGTATTTGTAGTGAAAATCATTAGAATGATGGTTTCTATTGTTTTTGTCAGCAGGGTCACCATGGGTTTTGTGATGTTATTTGCCATAAATACGATAGGATTGCTGTAATATTGTGAGGTAGTTAGTGGCTGTTTGTAGTTGTGGTGAGCCTACTTGGCAGAAAATCCAGGGCCGCTTTTTACTCCCAGTCTGTCCCTGCTAAGAGGCCATGGATTATGATGATTTTTCTTTCTTGTTTCCTCATGATCACGACTTAATTATCTTGTGATCTCGACATAAAAAAGATTCTCGTGATTTCGTGATCTCGAAATAACAAAAGTTGTTTTTTCGTTATCACGACTTGTTTTTTGTGATCTCGACATAACAAAAGTTGTTTTCTCGTTATCACGACTTGTTTTTTGTGATCTCGCCATAATGTTTTCTCGTTATCACAACTTATTTTTTGTGATCTCGACATAAAAGTTGTTTTCTCGTTATCACAACTTATTTTTTGTGATCTCGACATAAAAGTTGTTTTCTCGTTATCACAACTTATTTTTTGTGATCTCGACATAACAAAAGTTGTTTTTTTACAATGGTTTTTTGATTTTTAAAACACAATGCATCGTGAGTCTACTGTTGCTATAGTAACGAACACAACTTTGCCGTGCATCTGATCGACAGATAAACCATGTGCTACTTGTAGGTTGTGGACAGGCTATTTCAGCAAATTTTGCTTCGCTTCGTAATAATGTCTACAATAAATAAATATATATAGGATACTCAATCACTGTTGATTTTTTTTTCCAGAGACCGTACGCTAAACATTTTGTTTGTGTAATTAATGTTTAAATGGTCTAACATCAGAGCATTCAACTCCGCAAGCGCAGGTGGATTCAACTCACTTTATTTTCCTCATTTGTTTGAAATAAAATTATGTAGCATTTATTTCTGATTTTTATTAGGCTAGTCATGTAGGATAGGCTGTGACTGATACCATGTGCGTTACAAGCTTGGGATGCTGTCTGAGAAGAGTGTTTAATTTTGAGTGTGTATAAAAGTACAAAAATACAAAAGATTGCAACACACTGTCTATCATCACTGAATTCAATTCCACACATTTTTACATATATAAATCACTTTTCTTATCAATCTACAGTACATTTAATGATTAACAATAAAGATTAAAAATAAGATGTACATTACAAATATGTCATTAAAGCGTGTCCTAGATAAACACATCATAATCCCCGCTTATTAACTAACAATCATGTACTTCAAAGATGCACAAATAAAGATACAGGTGCAAACTAGGGATGTTCATTTTAACCGGTTAACCATTAACCGACCGTAAGAATTTTGACCGATTAATACAATCAGTTAAACGGTTTAAAAAGTCATTTATTTATTTTTTTCAGTAATTTATCAAAATATTTAAAAAGGTTTGCTGCATGGTTAAAATATGCTACGCGCGTATAAATTTTTTTTGTTTTTTAGAGAAAAAAAAACAAGTCGCGTATAAGTCACATTTTATTATTTCATTCAGAAATAGGCCTAATGCCGACGCGAAATGTTTACAAACATTATAATAAATACTGTAAACATAGCTAGGCTGTTTTAGTTCCCCTCACTCCACAACAAATCCTTTCAATTAACAGTATTTAGAAAAGAACAAGAATTAAAAATATTAGAAGCTAGGCTATAGCAATATAAACGACAAGCCAAAACAAATTAATTTAGGCTAAAACGAAACTGAAACCAACGTTGGGTCTCTCATTCGACACAAAATCAAATGTTTCCGTATCCGCGATGTATTTGAATGCCAACTTATTATTTATTATGTAGTCTACTTCACTCGCGTTCCAATATCCACGTAAAACAAAATGTTTTGCATAACATCACGGGGGCACGGTGATAACACTTAACGGCACAGATTTTACTACATATTTTTTACTACACATTTTTTTTTCTATATGTTTCACTGACTGTATTTTATTATGATAATGAACAGTCTTCATTGTCAAGGTAGCAAAGCTTAACTGTGTGCACGCATGCGGCGCCGGCACAATCACTTGAATTTTTTCCTTCTAATAGTGGAAGAAACTACTCCTTTTAGTCATAAAGATAATCAGAAATGTAAAAGGTTTGCCCTTTATTTGTGTACATTCACAATAAAAACAAATTTTTGTGCTCTTGTAAAATAAGCCTAAAAAAATAGGATGCCGCTTTCTACCGTCTGTTTCCTTTCACGCAGCACAACAATGAACCAAAACTCTGCATACTACTTGTTGCAGTTTTTCTTTCATTTTCTTAATCTATTATTTAAGTAAAATATATTTCTCGTATTGGCCTATTTATCTATTTATTCGTTATATATATATATATATATATATATACACACACATATATATATATACATATATA
>NW_015548278.1:258401-261851 GCF_001515605.1 Sinocyclocheilus anshuiensis
TATATAATATATATAGCCTAGCTTTATTATGTTTTTCTCCACTCGCAGAAGCACTGCATGATGACCATGTGAATCCTCATGTTCTGTTGTTTGCTGCTTTTTGCGCATGTAAAATTAATGCCCGGGAAATAAATGTTAGTATTTTTAATGGGTCAGAGACACTTATCCTTTCTAATATAATTAAATTCTAATTTAAAATAATCTTGTCGGTTAACGGTTAATAATCGGTTAACGAGCGTGGTTAGGAAAAATAACCGAAATGAACATCCCTAGTGCAAACAGAATACTACACAGTGACGTCATCTTTGGTTTTATTAAGCAGTAAATTTAGTATCACACCAAACGCTATTGTGGTAATGAAATTGTGATGAGTCATGAATCTAGCAGTAAGAATATAACAATAATAAATATACTTTCAATCAAAATAATTAGAGATGCACCGATTGCAATTTTCTTGGGCGATTCCGATTTCTGATTTTTTGTTAGTGTGATCTGCCGATACCGATTTTCGCAGATTCCGATTTTCTTTCTAAGAACTATAATTGACAACATACACAAAGTTTTATTTTCATAAAAGAACACAAGTAAAAAGTCAGTAATAAAATAAGAACAAATAAAAAAAATTGCAAACAACAGCACAAATAAATGCAATAGAATAAAGAGTGCTATAAAAGTTTTTCAGGTTAATTAAGTTTTTATTCAGTTAAGAAATACTACAGAAATTAAAGTAATCAAATGTAAAATAACACATCCAGTGTTATTTTACATTTGATTACTTTAATTTCTGTAGTGTTTCTTAACTGAATAAAAACTTACTTAACCTGAAAAACTTAGTTTCATAGCTCTCTTTATTCTATTGCATTTATTTGTGTATTTTACATTTGATTACTTTAATTTCTGTAGTCTTCATTGTAAAAATTAAATACAGATTAATGCTTACCATTAAAGTTATAAAACGTATTCAGTCAAGAGCAGAAAATTATTTTCTTTGTCTTTTGTTCTTTGATTAACATGACAGACAGCAGCATAAATACTGGACTGTGATCCATTTAAGAGTTTATCCACGGACCCAATATACTGTTACACAACATGCGTTGTCTTTCTTAACTATTTAACGCTCCAAATATGACTGTGTTTAACTGGATACTCGCCAAAACAGGCATTTTGACAATTTTTTATGTTTTTGAACGTTTTAGCGCAGTTAGCCACTCATTTCGGTATTTCTGGCTCACAAGCTGTTTGAGACTGAGCGCGGAGTGTGCGCTCCACTAATATAGATCAGTGGTGGTGCGCGCGCGTTTGGTATAAGTGCGAAACCTGCGGGAATGACTAAAATAATGCTAAATACAAGCACTATTTAACACGAATGAGACGTGTGTGAGAGAGAAGGGGTCGTCGGAGAGAAGAGAGCGAGAATGCTCGGCTGACATTATTGCCTGTGCCACAGGTAACAAAACGGATCAGCTCGAAATCGGAAAGAAGTGAGACTGACCAGCCGATCACCGATCCGGGCCGATCATGAGGAAAATCGGCCGATTCCGATCCCTGGCCGATCGATCGGTGCATCTCTAAAAATAATCATGTTGATTCAAGCATTTAACATTTATAAGTTACTTAAATGTCAGTAATGAATAATACTGCACAAATTATAGCGATCACGAAGAAGGTCCTTACTCTGTCCCAAACGTGTACAGTAAAGTGGATATACAGTAAACAACACCCCATCAGTTTTCAGTTCTATACTGCCACTCGTTGGCGCAGTTGTGTAACTTAGAGAACAACTTTTGTTATGTTGAGAGGAACACAAGAAAATTAAGTCGTGATAGCGAGAAAACAACTTTCGTAATGTTGAGAGCATGAGAAACAAGAAAAAATAATAATCCATGGCCTCTTAGGACCTCCGTATGATAGTGTTAGGGGCTTTTGCAAATTTCAAGCAAACAAGACATCCTGACCTATATAACGTTTTGACAATTAAGTGCTGCCCCTCAAAAAAAATCCCCTCGATTTCTGTCATTTAAAAATGTGAAATAAAGCGCTCTGCAAACTTTTTCAATGTTAAATCAGTGTTGTCTTTGCTGTGTGGTACTTGTCTTTACATTAAAACCTTCATGCTTATTGCCTGCCCAAATGTGAAACAATAAATCACTGAGAAACATCAAATGTAGGCGTTTAACTAAGCTCTCTTCCATTTCCATCTCCTATCGTTATTAAGGTATTCAAGTTTGTAGGTGGGCTTAATCAAATTAACTGTCATGATCCATTTAGAGACCATCTTAGGATAGATGATTAATCAATTATACAGCTTATTAACAGAAGTGTTAGTTCCCCATTGTCAGATTGTTTTTTCAAAATCTAAAAGAATGTTTGGCCCAAACAACGTAAATTTAGTGAATTTTACTGAAGTGTTGATTATATTTCCACTTTTTTGCAGCAAATTTAAAAATCAATATTGCTCAAACACTAGTGTAATAAAATATCGACTGATCTACTGTCAAGATATCAGTGTCAGCCTTTGAAAAAGACCAGTCATCCACCCCTCCTCAGCCCAATACAACCTTATTCTACACTTACCCAGGCAAACAAACACCCCATTACATTCTCCACATGAGCAATAACACTTTCACTCTGGCTTTTCAGAGCCCAAATGTGTCTAAGTGGTAAATCAGACGGGAGAAAGTGAGATTTATAGAGTTGAGAGGAGGTGAGGGTGACGTTCAGAAGATTTACCCATTTCCAGGCCTATATTTTCAGCCAATGCAAATCAAAATTAAATGAGAATGTCATCTGATATTTACAACTTTGCTCAGCCATTACAGCCATTTTCACACCCCCTGATCGAGATGGATGCATGTTCTGCCTCTCCCAGCCCTACTGTATCTGATACTCAGCATCACTCTCTCAGCCAAGCAGCACAACACATTGGAGAATTCAGAGTTAATAAAACACAATCCATTTTGACTACACTGCATTTGAAGTTGCATTTTTACTCCACTGTCCCCAAGGCTGTCCTCCAGGTTCTACGATCTACCGTATTCTGTCTCCTCAGAACAATATACACATATAGAAAGGCTTGAACACACATTAAAGGTATCTGACATCAGATGAAATGAATCTCCCAGCAGTCCTAGTTTGTGTGTGGCTGGGATGAAAAAATAGCTCAAAACTAAATTCCCTAAGGATAGCCTTGTTTTCGTCCATGGCATAGATACTGACATAGAAACTCAATTGCCATACTATTAAAACAGCAATATGAGGCTGGCAAAGGCAAAACAACTTTGGCTTTATCAAACTTAGCTTGACAAAGGAAACATGAAACTGAAAAAAATACCAATGACTAATAGGGCTGTCGCGATAACCGCAATATCGCAATAACACGCTATTGACGAGCAAACCGCAGAGGAATGCAAGAACCGCAGCAACCGCGATTTTTGCGTGTTTTCTTTTTTC
>NW_015548278.1:262234-268050 GCF_001515605.1 Sinocyclocheilus anshuiensis
ATTGCGAATAACATGCCTTACCTTAACACAGAATCGACCACAGAGTCCAACGTTTATATTTTTTCTACGACTCTTTGAGTTAACATGTACTAAACATGAGTGGAATTTGCACCGCAGCGCCCCCACACCTTGATGCTCATGACAAGAATAGCATGTATAGTTATCTTTATTGAAGTGAATTAGGTTTAAATCGCTGTCATGCATGAATTAATTATCTTTTTGCAATTTTACACATAATAATCCACGATGATCACATTACACAAAACTGAAATTGCACGTCAAAATAACACAGTCAATATTTTTTGAGACCCCCCCAAAATTTCACAAATCACGTTTTCAGGGGAGCCCATGTCTTATTAAGGGGAGCCGAGCTCCCCCGTAGTTCGCACCCTGGAAATATCAATAGAAAGTCTCTTGTCCAGTAAGATTAGAAGATCAGATTACAACTAGGCTAACTGCTATACATATAGCCTAATGATAGCCTAACGATCTTATTGTCAGGTTTATGTTCTGTTATGTGGACCGTTATTTTGTCATTCTCTTCTGTTTACTTCACTTCCTGTTTCAACACTATTTGGTTTCGGTGTGTGTATGGCGATAATACCGCATACCGCGCTATTGAGCCACTCAAAATTACCGCAAGGGAAATTCCCTCACCGCGACAGCCCTAATGACTAACAAATTTTTAACAAAATATTTTGTTTAACAAAAGGCTCGAAAAGAATACACTTTCACATTTTCTGCACTGATTTGAAAATTTGTGGATTTAAATACAGTAAAACAAAGAGAAAAACAGAGATGCAAAGGGAAAGTCTATAACTTTTGGAACAATGAGTGTTCAAATTCTCCAGAGGTCCGAACTTAATTACTCAACTGTGTTAAGTAATTAATGTCCAGGTGAGCTGGATACTCACTTGCATGTGAGGCAGACTTTGCACTCAGGACACTGCCAGCCGGCCCTCTTCAGCGGAGTGATATTTATGTCCAGACAGGCCCCATGGTAATGCTGGCCACAAGTGCAGCAGAAGAGCTGATTGAGCAAGTCTCGTGAACGGTCACACACCAGACATTTCACCGTATCTTTCGCTGAAAGGAAGAGTTAATATATAATGTGTCTCCAACTACACAAGGTATATCTTATGTGCAGTAATTTACGATATGAACAGATATGATATAAACGGCTCCATCGGGCTGTCATGAGCATAACTGTTTGCTTACTGTTTTTGTCTTAAAAGATAGATTAAAACTGATTAATCATTATATGGTTGTTTAAATGATTATATATATATATATATATATATATATATAAAGCCTCAACATTCTGTGAAAGAATTAGCATCAGGGAACGTGTGTAACAGAGATACTCACATCGGACAAGAGCTTGTTGGATGTGATCCGGGCACAGGAGGGTGTATGCCTTTATGTCTTGGAAGGTTCCGGCAGCAGCTGCACAGGGGTAATGAAAGGAGCGCCCACAGCTCTCCTCACAGCACTTTATGGATGCTCCAAGGCGCTTACAGTATGCACAGCACTATGAAAAGTTAATACAGAAACATATACATATATATATCAGAGGTGTAGTTTCAGTTCAATAAATACTCCATACATCACTATTAGAGATGCAGAGATTAGATTAATTTAGATTGGATTCATTTCAGGTCAATATGGACAAGTGGTGTTTTTACACAGCTCCAAAACTGCTCAAGTGAATAATCTTTCACATTAATAACTTGTTTTCCCTCTTTAGGGTTTTCTTTAGATTAAGTAGCACAGATCGCTAATAACGAAACATTTGCGAGAGTGTTTTTCTGTTATCACTGTTATTGTTAATAACATATCTCTGGTGAGTCTGCGTATCTTGCATTTAGGGGTAGTGGTCGACCGACATGGATTTTTTTAATGGCTGATGTCAGTATCTTAGTAGGTTGGCCGAAGGTTGATATGATATCACTATTTAAAGACAGTAAACAACACATACATAACAATTATTGCAATTACATTTATTTATTTATTTATAAAATCAGAAATAATAAATCACAAATTTGAACTGGATAAAAATAAATAAATATTTACCTTTAGATATCAATTTATTAATTCTGCAATCCTATTATAGTAATTGTTACAAGTAAGTTGTTAAAACATGAATAAAAAAAGTTAACACTGTAACCAACAAATTCACTGATAAGTCTGTGTCCACCGGGAATAATATTTTCTCAAATACAGACAAGATATTGCTAATTTTACTTATAGTACACAGTGAATATAGCATGAATATGACATAGCAGACAACTAGACAGTCTGCATCCACAAACCGTTACACAGATAGTACACAAGTTTCTATGCAGGCTACAAATGGCCACTTTATAAGACCTAACAGCTGGATTCAACAGCGTTGCCAGATTTGTGGAATTAAATATGTATTAGCTATTTAAAGACTTGTTTGAAATTAAAAATGTGTATTTGCTGAATGACAACTGTAAAAGTACTACAGCGTTTTCCTTTCTACTACTAAACATAGACCAGGTAAACACTATAATACATTTTCATATACCATTTGATTGCTTTGTTTAACAGTTCTGTCAAATGATTTATTAGCACAGATTAGCAAGAGCTTTACTGTCTTTGTTTAACAGTTCTGTCTATCAAAAATAAAAACACTGTTAATGGCTGACCCTGAATGATTAATATAATGCATTCATTTGCATTTTCTTTTCTGTAAAGCAATTCAATGATACTTATTAAAATGGCCAACTCACAATTTGTACACATATAATATTTATACATTCAGAAACACGGGATGAAGTGTGGCACAAACAAGTACTGAACCTTGCATGGCAAAAAGCTTATTTTCAGCGAGAAACCAAGTCTCTATTAAGGTGTATTCACACATTTTTGGTGTGACCTTTAAGATTTTAAAACAAAACAACACATCCCTCTAAACACCTTAACACAGTATATGTGAAAATTTAAACTGTGATGAAACACTTTTTTTTTTAAATCCCTTCCCAGCATAGGTCAATGACCAATAAGACATAAGCTGTTGACCTCAAAGTACTAGGAACACAAAAAAGGCACAATGACAACAAACAAACAACATAATAAGAAAATGCTGTGGTAAGCAATTACTTATAAAACAAAAATCAATTAAATTCATTAGGGTAATATAATGTATGTGACCGCTCTTTATTTTCTACTTTCAATATATTTTTTTTACCTTTTTTTTTTAGACTTTAAAAAGAAAAGTATGTCTTAAAAAACATGTTATCTTTTAATTTTTAATTTAATATTATTTATATTAACATAAGGCTTTTAAAATAATCTTTAAAAACATAAAATGTAGTTGATGTAGTATCAAAAATGCTGTGATACATAAATGGAGAAAAATGTCCATCTGTTAACCGCATCGCTCTTATAATAGACTTTTGAAGCAAGAGTGGGACAAAACTATAAACCCTGAACAGCAAGGTCATCATAACACGCTGTTCCTCTCACAGGCCCATTTGCTCATTACGTACTTCCCCCTCTTTCAGCATGTTTTTTTTTCCCTCATCTTTTACGATACATCCAGTAAAGCATTCAGCATCAAGGCGAATGTCATTCAAAATAAGGACTTGGATGAAAACTGGCCAGACATTTAAATCACCACCATGGAAAAAGCACTCACACTTTGAATAATAGAGGATGCCTGGGCCTCAGAAAATGGCCTTAAACTAAAAATGTCTCTAGTCAGCAGTCTCTCTAGCTCTCTCATGCTTTAAAAACCCTTGGCCTAAATCCCAAATGCAACAATATGCAAATACCTTTTAACACTGAGCTTTAAGCAATTATTGCCCAGGCGGTGAGTCCACTGGGGCAGCCTCTACCCACAATGCTCTTTTCTGAATCACTCTGAAGGACAGCCATATAGAGCTCTATGGCCATACTGTCCACTCTCAGGGCTAGGTGGGTGTTGAGTATCTCATCACTCTATTTCATGCCTCAAATAATGTATCAAACAGAAACCATCACCTCAGACATCTCCTTCATGGGGAGAAAAAGCCACAGCTGATACGTTATTGCTGCCAAGACTCCAAGGACACTATTATAAAGTAGAACAGCATTCCTTGAAATCTTATATGCAAAGAGGCATAATGGCAGCATTCCAAACGGAGCAGGCCAGTGATGAAAGATGCAGTAAAGTGTTGGATGAGTGTGCTGTACTGTGCACAATGTCGGCTGGTTTGTGTCTCGGTCAGTCAGTGTGTGGACTGCAGTTATGCAGTGATTCTGTTTATAGCATTTGAAATGGTTTACAGACATGACCCTAAATAGAACTTAATCCTGGAAGTTGTTTATGCACATTTGCAACTAATTTCTCGACTGTCAAGTCAACAACACATTACAAAATTGACCTGATTTACTATGTAAAAGCATGCTCTTGGTTTTATTGTGCATGATTTATTAAAAATGTATACAAAAAATCTTTGCAACCTATTACATTCGCTTATAAGTGCGGAGAAAATCATGTGTGGTAAGCTAAATGAATGATGTGGCAAAAGCAGATTATACGTGCAAATAAAGTCAGAAGAAGATGATCTGGTGGAAAGGACTGTGTGCAGTTCAGGTCATCCTCAGCCCTCTGACCTTTACTATTTCACAGCTCAGCGATTCTCACTATCAGGACAAACCTACATCATAACAAAGTCCGTACTGGAGCAACTCAGCCATCTTGGCAATGCCTTCCGGCAGTTGGCACTTTCCTCAAATGGGGAACTAATTGGTGACCCATTACTTTTTATAAAGAATTCTAACAATAAATATCATGCACTTTGTTTTGAGAGCTATTATATATGCATTTTTTTTTTTTTTTACATAAGATTAACCTAACTTTAAATGACAAAAAATAATGCTGTATTTTCCACAATGTTAATTAAGTTAATTTTTAAAAAAAGTAACATTACTTAAAAATTGTGACACCAAGGAAACAACATAATTTGTACCCTTTCTCAATTTCTAGGTAGTATTGACTACATTTGTCAAGATCAACCATTCAACCTATCACCCAAGTTATTTTAAAGGGGTCCTATTATGCTCTTTTACAAAGTCTTGATTTTGTTTTGGGGGTGTACTAGAACATGCTCTCATGCTTGGTGGTTCGAAAAATGCATTATTTTTCACATAATTTACATTATTACAATTAGGGATGCACCGATACCACTTTTTCCAGTACTCGCCCGATACCGATACTTTTATTTTTGGTACTTGCCGATACCGATATTTTTATTGCATTAGTACAGGAGACCAGTATCGGGCCCGATACCGATACTGCATCCCTAATTACAATACCTTTCTCCCCAGCCTGGCACAAACGGCTCAATTAGTTCCGGGTTTGATGAAGGCCCGCCTTTGCGGAAAAAGAAATGTGATGTGATTGGTTAGCTGTCCCAGTGCGTTGTGATTGGCGAACAGCTTAGATGGTGTTTCAGTACTGCCACGCCCCTTGCCAAAGCAGCAAGTTCCATCTGCTCCGGTTTAGTTAAGGATGGCGTCAATATTGCCATATCAATTTGAGCCGGATTCAGACCCCGAGAATATTGAACAAGAGGATCGTGCAGAACCTTTGCACACACGGATATTGCAAGACATATTAGAGTGGTAACGTTATTGTTGTTGTTGTTTTTTTTGGGCTAAATCACGTTTTGTAGATAGGATGTCAACATCCACTTAAAAATAAGAGCATTTACTATGTCCAGATAAGTGCATATGTATTATGTTTATTGTTCTTTAATTCTAACATTATAACATGAATTGCAGTGAAACTGTTATACAGTTGAATT
>NW_015548278.1:268295-269043 GCF_001515605.1 Sinocyclocheilus anshuiensis
GGTAACGGCTGACAACAAAGCAGCGCTCCGCTCACAAATGCTGCTTTATCAGACATTACATGCAAGATGAAATGAAAATGACATCAAAACTTTTCTGAAGACGGTCGGTTTCCTTCAGAAATATAGTGATATAAAAACATCCGCACTCAATGTATGGGAAACACTGTAGTCTCATAATTGAATGGTAAATTCTGCAGATTACATCGTTCTCCAGTATTGCACTGTCAGCAATTTATAAAAACGTTTTCATAATTGTAACATACATAATTACATACATAATTATTCAGGTGCATGTGTAATAACTTGCGAAACTTGACGCTACAGCAGCACTTCTACGTCGTTGTCGTCTTGTTTGATGCACTCAACCAAGCGTTCTAACCCCGACCTCGCCCCTCCCCACCCCCCAAACATTCAAAGGCCGTAGGCGGGATTTATTTTAATGATATTCTAATGGTCGCTTTGTGACATCACTAAACCCCGGAAAACAACGCTGTAGTCCAAACGAGCCGTTCTTTGTAGTTCTTGAAAAGCGATTTTTAAAAAACAAAATATCTCCCTTTGGACACACTACACGCAGACTAAAATTGAAAAATTGAAAAAGCATAATAGGACCCCTTTAAAGGGGTCATATGATGCTGCTAAAAAGAACATTATTTTGTGTATTTGGTGTAATGAAAGTGTTTATGCCGTTTAAGGTTCAAAAAACACATTATTTTCCACATACTGTACATTATTGTTTCTGCTCTAT
>NW_015548278.1:269087-269252 GCF_001515605.1 Sinocyclocheilus anshuiensis
CTGCTAAAAATAACATTATTTTGTGTATTTGGTGTAATGAAATGTGTTTATGCGGTTTAAGGTTAAAAAAACCTTAAAAAAGATGTAAAAAAACATCTTCAAAACCCGCCTTTCTGAAACGCGTCGATTTTTACAAAGCTCATCGGTCTGAAAAGCGAGGTGTGC
>NW_015548278.1:280108-294401 GCF_001515605.1 Sinocyclocheilus anshuiensis
AGGCTGCGGATTCGACGAAGGAGCGTCCGGCGGGCTTGTGGCAACCACATGTGACGACCCCGGGCTGGACTCCGCTTCGTCCACGGTGAAAGCCGATCCGGCGATCCACAGCGCAAAGTTGATGTATTTCCTCAGCGACCAGCACGGATCAGCTCCAGGCATGACAAAGCGGATATCGTCCTCTTTTGGAAAGCCAACCAAAGTAGTTTTGCTTTCACAACGAAACACACACCGTCTCTCGGCGGCGGCAGCAACAATACTACAATGAGAATAAAAGTTACGCCTTCTTTCTTTGCATGAACATTTGGGCGGCGTTATGCAAATCTTCCCACATCGTGAAGTAGACATGTGGGGGCGCGTTAGAACGAGCCGTTTTAGGTAGGCGTGGTTGACTCTTAACTTTTATAAAGAATATCTCTTTGGATTTGAGACTTTAGTCTTTGCAACTTTACAGATCTTCTTTATGCAGCAAGAGCTTGTAACACTCCAAAGAGAAAGGAAAAATTGAAATTGCATCATATGACCCCTTTAAGAAAAATTATGACATGCAAAATATAACATCTATAAACCAGCAAGTATATTCCAACCGAATTGCAGCCACAGTGCTAAGAGCATACTGGCTGGCTGTGAGCTACTCTACATACAGCAAATCAACTGGGCTTGGCGTTAAGAAGACCAGGTCTACCCTGAAAGACCTCGGTCACCCCAGTAATAAATTGTTCTCTGTCTGTCAAACAGTAACAAAACATTAAGCCAAAGTCTGCTGGATTACTGAACAGCTTCTACGTGCAGGCAATAAAGCTGCAGAGCAACCACTCTAAGGGTCACTATGGGCACTCGCACATAGGGAAAACCTAGTGTGATGTAGATCTAATTCATCATTTGGATAATTTATTTTTTGAACAAATATCCCCACTGACTCATCAGTTTCTGTTGCAGAAAAGCAGAGGAAAGTGTTCTAGACATACCAGATTAGTGGGTGCCAGAGGCAGAAACACCAAAACAAAAGGACAGTCTGCTTAATATTACTCATCTCATAGAAAACATGGACAATTACACTAAAAACATACGTTTCTATTTGGATTGTTGGAGTTTTGATAGATCCGAACTGCATTTCATGTACAGTAGTATAACCACACATTTGGATAGATGCTATGTGTTTTTCCTCAAGAATCAGATCGCAGGTGAAGAGAATATGAAAAATTAATTACTCCTAATGTGCTTTCCCTGCCCGGGTTCCGTGTGCCCTTGTGTCTGCCACATTGCATTGTGTTAATTAGTGGAGTTGCACAAGAGAGACGGCTATGGCAGTTCTGAACTGCTCTGCTCCTAATTAAAAAATATTTTTAAGACCAGAGGAGCGACACAACCTCCCCAGTCTCTTCCACTGCCAATAATTCATGATTAACTCTGAATACTTAATCAACAGTGAGCGCATTTGTCATTCCTCCACAAAAATTACTCTCAGGGAAAGTTATGGCTCAAGTTTGCGACTGCATTCACAAATACAAATTGGCGCAAACACAGGCCCACTCAACCCCACTAATAACCATTTGCCACTAAAATGATGCTAGATCGAGGGCTCAGTGAAGCTCTGCCAATTCAGCCCACAAGTCCACAGAGAGAAATAATGATGTAACTGACTAAGTTACTATATAACCCGCCCATAAACAAAGTGCACTGCAATCTTTATTTAGGCCTACTTGAAATGTAGATCAAGTCAATAAGAGTAAGTCATCTTTTTATTTATTTATTTTTACTTATCTCATTGCTATATTATTATTTTACAGTCAGTTTGATATGAAATCACTTTGTTGGGCCAAACTGTGCAGCCCTACAAACAAACACAGCCAAACTGGAGCTTTTTTAAAAATCACAATCACAAATTTAATCAGAAAATGTTTCAAGTCATCTTTCTAAGTCATCATAACTGAATGAAATATATCAAGTAAAAATTTAAAATAACAATACCATTTAGGGATGCACAATATATTAATACCACATCAGCTTTCATTCGATATTAGAGTGTTTTCCCCCCTATTTTTTACATTTAGGTTATCAACGCCATCTAATATTATCATTAGTCATCTAATATTCACTTAAAGTTCATCTTCAAACATGAATAAATTAACACTGATAAATGATAACTGATAAATGTCATCTTTAAATCTCATGATACAATTGTTTAATTGTAATGGAAGAGCTCTAGTTTTGTTTTGCGTTTCAGTTGCTTTTTTGAAAAGTGTATTTGGTGAGGAAATTATGCCACCCCTCTGCCTCCAACGTAACTGGTTGGAGGTCAGCAGGTTTACAAAACAGAATTACCTTTTCACTGGTGAAAGCGCATGGAAAAGGGCCAGATTGGGTGCTGGCATGTCGGTCGAACAAGTTGATGGAACAACCATTTCAAAGTTGAAAGCCCGAACAAATCCACCAACAAGACATTCAAACACAGTGGTGTGGGTGTCACTCACCTCTGTGCTCCCTGAGTCAATTGCTTTGTCCACATACAGCAGCGACTGTCCCTCACCGCGGCATACACCCTCCGACCAGGCTGCACAGCGCAGGTGAGCGCAACACTGGCCTGCAGGTGCAACAGAATAATAAACACCATCAACCACTGAAAGATGCAAAAAGTGTTGCTAGAGTAGGGTTACCTACCAGTGGGGTCGAATAAAGACGCAACGTTAATATCATGGGGAAGGCCAATTTGGCCCAGTTCATCCCAAAACTTCTGGCCAGGCTCCTCAGCAGCAGGGTCTGTACTACCAGGAGCAGAGGTTGAGTGCAGGCCGCTGTCTGGAGAGCTGACCCTGAGGAAAGAAGCAAACGCACACATTAGGTTTAATCTGTAAAGACACTGAAAGAGTCACAAAAGAATATTTGAAGGTGACAGCAATGTTGCCCTCTCCTCTGTGAGATTACAATCACTTGGCAATTTATTTCTGGATGTCAGCATCTCAGTCATGTTTCAAAAAGGCCTACGGTGCAACTACAACACCCATGAAGCCCTGTCTGCAACGACGAGGTATGGGGTTATCATACTTGGCTGCAACACAAGGACTGGCTGTTTAGAAGCAAAGTATGAAAGAAAGAGAAAGAGAGAGGACGAAAGAGCGCCGGAAAGGGGGTGGGGGACTGGAATGACTCGCTGCTTGGATGTGATGCTGAGAGAGTGAGCTACAGAGACTCATAGAAGCGGAAAAAAAGGAATTAACATTTAAAAAGGGAGCTGGTTTGAAGAGGGCCAGCCAGAAGTGGGTTGCAGCGAGGACAGGATGAAAGACTACTGTATGCGATCCCTCTTCTGTCCGGAACATCTGCATAAATATAAATATACCGTTTGGTGTGCAACTTCCTCTTTAAAAAGACTTGCATAAAAGGAGGAGTGACATTAGGGACATTAGGGTTATTGTAAGGAACTGCATGATTTTGTTTTCGATTCTGAAACAATTCCATTAACGTCTTTGGTTTGTGACCCTTTTGATTTGTGAGTTTTGGACTTTTAGTTTTCCAACATTTCATAAGAAAGGAATACTCTTACAGGAGTCATTCGCAAATTGGTCTATATCCTATTGAGGATCCGAAAATTTTAAGGCATCATAGGTACAGACCTTTCCAAATATCAGGAAGCAAATGTAAGTCTTAAAAGTTTCAAGGCAGCATCACATGCATCCTTTACTGATAGGACAATTCAAGAATGCATTTTGAAATTGATCCAAGACAGCCAGAAAGAAACACTGATTAAAATATTTTATTCAATACTAAAATGCATTGATAAAATATGTGCAATGTGCTAAAAATGACTGCTTTACCCAATGTCTGATTATGCTGCATATTTTTACTCTTAGAAGTATGCCTAAGGTTATTAGCTTAGCAACATGCTAATGTCAAACTGCACTGCAATCAATTTAGAGTATAATGCACGCTTCACGTGAGGAGCTATATTTGTGAGTAAAGACCATTCTTAGGTTATTTTTGAATTAGGATACAGCCTTAAGGCCAATTTGCACTGCACCGTCAGACTCCAACCAACATCAGCAGACACATTCTTCCGGTTTTGTCAGTGTGTTACCCCTCTACTCTGTCCTCCTCCACCTCCTTCCACTTCTTCTCAAACTGCGGATGACTTTATCAGCTTTTTCACCGATAAGGTGGCAACCATCAGCAGTCAGTTCTCTGCACCCCTTATCCAAAGCCAACCTACACACATTCCACTCTTCTCTTCCTTCTCTCCCCTCATGGAGAATGAGGTCTCCAAAGTTCTCTGTGCCAGCCATCCTACATCCTGTCCCTTAGACCTGATCCACTCCCACCTACTACAGCAGATCTCACCAACATTGCTATCCGTGCTGACTCACATCATCAATGTATGTATGTAAAGGCTCTGGTAACCCCACTGCTCAAAAAACATAACTAAATCCAACAGACCAGTCTCTCTTCCTTTTCTGTCAAAAACTCTTGAAAGAGTTGTTTAATCAGCTTTCAAATTCTAGATTTTGACATTCACTTTCAGGGCTGCCGCTAAAACTGCACCTCCCTTTCACAATTGACTCCTACAAGCGTATGCTCCATCCTGCCAACTACCGTCTCTGAACGAGTGACACCTTGTTGTTCCTTCACACTGAGACACAAAGTCACTCTCAAAAACCTTCACCCTCTCTGCTCCTCTCTGGTGGAAAGAGCTGCCAACCTCCATCCAAACTGCTGAGACCATCACAACTTTCAAGAACAAGCTAAAGACGCACCTCTTGTGCAACCACAAACCACCCCACACTCTTAAACTAATGCACTCGCACACGCACTCACACTCGCACTCACACGCACACACACACATGCACACACGCACGCACACACACACACACACATGCACACGTGCACACACACGCACACACACACACACAAGCAAGCTTGCTTCCTAACCTAGCTGTCTAATAAACCTGACATTGTATATTTCAAATGTATTATTGGCACTGTGACAAACTGCTTTTGTTCCTCTTTTGTATTGCAAGTCACTTTGAATAAAAGTGTCTGCTAAATACATAAATGTAAAAGTAGCCCTGTTGACAATGGTTGGTGCTTATTTTAGTTTGTTTGGTCTGAGAATTGATGTACTATAATCTGGTGACTGTTGGCAAGGCAGTTCACTAGGTTTAAGAACATTTACACTTAGAAAAATAAATGTCCATTTCACAGTGTTATCTGGGCATATTCTTCAACGAAACAGGCAGCATCACATGTATCCTCTGTGGATCAGACAATCTTAGGCCCTGTCCCAAATGGCACCCTAAACCCTCACGGTCTTCTTCTGAGTCCGCACTTTCGTGACGTAATGCCGCTTTGACTGCCGGGTAGAAGTCGGCTGCGTAGCTCGCAGGCTTGCGGGCTCAGCAGAAGTGCAGATCGAGGGCGCATAGCGGCCACAAAGGGGGTGCTCGTGAGCACCCTTCTGAAAGCTAAAATGACAAATGGGACACCCTACGGCAGGGGTCGGCAAGTAAGTTTGGCTTTTTTTCCTACCACATGACAAGCTAATAACATGGTTGTCAGCATTACAAGGTATAATCGCTGCTTTTTGCAGTGCAAATTTTGTTTGTGATGAAAATAACAGTACGTTTTCGTCAGTTATTTTACCTACGGATCGATGCATTTCTTACAGATTTCTGCTCATTAGAAACAGATGAAGTAGCACTGTGAGATTACATTTGTTTGAATGCATTATTGAGAGTGATTGCGTGTGAATAAATGTTGTAGCACTTGTTTAAATCATGCTTTCAGCTGAAAATATTCATTATCTAGAAGGAACAAACAAATTCCTTGAGCACTAGGCCTATAACTTCCCGCTCATGTCCATTGCCGTAATCATAGCCTTCACATTCTTTCTGATTTGAGTGATCCTTCTCTATCAAGCTAGCTAAATATGTTTAACATGTGAATTCTTGACAAATATGCAGTTATATTACGGGCTGTTGGCACGAATTGCTGCTCGTGATGGAGTGGCGGTGGAGCGCTCTTGGAGAGAGTGAAAAACACGATGCTCCGACTTTTAAAAAAATCCGCTCCTCGCTCCATTCAAAATCATACCGCTCCACTCCGCGCTCCGCTCACATACTCTGATTGTGAGTAACTGTTGCTGTCATGACAGATCTATTTCAGAACCAGCCGCTATCAAAATAATCTGGCTGCGGGCACAGGCCCAAATTGGAACATTACATTTTGGGTTACACTTTATTTCAACAGTCCACTTTAGACATTCCACTAAGTTTCTATTACGTTACATTCTACTAAGTTGCAAAGTTACTCAAGTTAGTAGAATGTCTAAAGCGGACTACCAAAATAAAGTGTTACCAAATTTTGAAAAGCAGAGTCTGTCAGTCATTTTTTTATGTCTGCAATGTCTCATGGTACAAAACAAACTAACAGCAATGCTTTACATGTCTGCTCCACCTTAACAGTCTCCACCTTAAATGATATGCAATGGTCCTCATCCGCTCTTTTAAGCTGTTATTGTTTTCACTCCCCTGTCAATAACTGGCACAGTTCCAGCTCAGACCGACCAATCAGATGCTTCCAACACAACAATCCACTGCCTGTTGGTAGGCTGCCAGAGACTGCACTGAGAGCATTACGTCACTATTCCTCGGGGAGCTGTCTGATTGGTTGAGAAGAGCTGAGCAAATTAGGCACTCATCCAATGAGCCTGAGGGTGGCTGCAGACAGGAACTTTTGACAACAACAGGTCACGTGGAGCACTGTAAAAGGCTGTCGGTGGACTTCTCCCTCATAGATTTCTCCTTTAACCCTCCATCTAGTAACTAATCATCAGGCAATTCTGGCACCAACTTAATTGACCCAAATTGAATTGTGGTTTCGGATTCATTAGCAACTCCCAGCGTATTTGGGTCAAAGCACTCCATTCCTCTCCATCAGAAAGTACAATGGAAAAGAACACAACATTTAAGTTTTGTGTGACCCAAAACTTAAATAATCAGATTCCATCCAGCAAAGCTTTTGTGTGTGTGTGTGTATGTTAGTTACTATGTTAGTAATTTGGTCTTACTATTTAACTCTTATAAAAAAAAATAAATTAAAAAAAATCAGTCATTAAGCCACTCGTGTCATTCTAAATCAATAACGTGCTTTTCTTAGGCTGCTCTTTTCCCATACAGTGAAAGTGAGTTTTAATAATTATATAATAATTATTTTAGCTTGATCGAAGAAAGTAATACAGGTCTGAAACAGCGTGAGCAAATGTGGTGAGTAAATGAATACACTTTTCATGTTTTCCTTCAAGTTTGTTTTTTAATTATTGTACATCAAAAATAAACATTCTGAACTTTCATTTTAAAGCAACACTTTTTTTGTGTGAGCATTAAGGTATTAAGAGTATTATGCTTAATGAATTTAAAAATCAATTTTAAGATTATGTGAAAAATTCAAACCTCACCATTACAAAGATGAACCTAGTTTACGGACTCATTGTTTTTGATTACTATGAGTAATTACACTGGACACCCTAATGAGATGTTGCCTAGCACAGCACTCAGCATTATTTCAGCTCTGCGGGGGTCACTGGGGTCACTGCTTTTTAAACAAGGGGCTTTTAGTCCCCACAGCAAACAAAACCTGCAAACCCTTCTCAACTCTCACCTCGACACAACCTCATTACACATCACAGCTTAAAGCCATGTCAATCAAACACTTCAGAACTGTACCAAGCCACTTCCGCAATGAATACCACATCCTGTACTTTATCATTGTGCATGCCACTTAAGTACAAAACAAACTGTAATTTAATTTTTTTTTTCTTTTTAACTGTTTTCACAACAGAATGGTACTAAATGCTAGGGGCGCTCTGATTGATCGGCTACCGATCGCTAGCGGCCGATAATCACTTTGGGAAGTTTGATCGGCGAGCTCTATAAAGGCCAATCTCATAAACCGATCTCAAGCTAACGACGCGCCAGCATGCCGTGAGAGGTTTGGCATGACATGTAGCGGCACCGTCTCAATCTCTGTCAGGCGCAGGTAAAATAATTATAATGCTGAAGGTGAGGTACAATTCATATTTCTTTATTAGGGCTGCACGATAAATCGCATGTGATATTTAATGCGCATCTTGTCAGAAATCCGGTTCTGTAATCAGCGGTAAATCTCCATCACCTGCGGGCTTTCACATTGAGCAGCATTAACTACACAGAGCCGTTGTTCACTGATGAGTTGCGCAAAAAAATCGCGCGAATATGAACGTGGTTTTGCGCAACTCGTCAGTGAACAACGGCTCTGTGTAGTTAATTACAGAACCGGCTTTACTGATAAGATGCTCGTTAAATATCGCATGCGATTTATCGTGCAGCCCTATTCTTTATAAAATAACAAAGTAATTTGAAAACTTTCTGTGAGACGTAATTTCACAAACCGCGCGAGTGAATCGCCGCACGCTCTCTCTCTTTACCTTTCAAAATGCGCAAATTAAGTTGTAGTAACTCAATAAAATTGTCTTGTTAACTTTGGAAATTGGGAAGTGGATTTCTAGTTCCCAGCATGCTTTGCATAGGACTGGATAAAGAGAGTAAATGTTGAAATCAAGTGTTATGTTATGTGTTTTATTTTAGTGAAGGGAAAGACCTATTAGTGTTTAATGCTGTTATGTTTAACAGCATGCGATTTATCGTGCAGCCCTATTTTTTATAAAATAACTTAAAGTAATTTGAAAACTTTCTGTTAGACGTAATTTCACAAACCGCGCGAGTGAATCGCCGCACGCTCTCTCTCTTTACCTTTCAAAATGCGCAAATTAAGTTGTAGTAACTCAATAAAATTGTCTTGTTAACTTTGGAAATTGGGAAGTGGATTTCTAGTTCCCAGCATGCTTTGCATAGGACTGGATAAAGAGAGTAAATGTTGAAATCAAGTGTTATGTTATGTGTTTTATTTTAGTGAAGGGAAAGACCTATTAGTGTTTAATGCTGTTATGTTTAACATTTAAAAGAGTTTCTGTTACGTTGAAGTTTTTATGGTTGCCATTGTACTGAAGAGACCACATGAAGGTATACCCTACATTGACTCTATTTGCAATGGCTGCGCTAATGCCAGTGACAAGTAACATCTTTCTTGTTCATTATACATGCTAAGTAAGTTAAATTTAGCGTGTGCTATGATAGCTGTGGATTTGAACTGAAAAAAAGATCATATAAATTGGTTCCAGGCCAACAAATCCATTAGTTGGAGCAACTTAATTTTTTTGAGTAATTAAAGGCACAATATGTAATATTCACCGCTAGAGGGCGCGTATTCAAAATAAACAAATAGACAAAGATGTAGTTTGATGACGCGTGTGGAATCATGGGAGTTGTTGTCTTCATCCTCACAGCCGAAGCAATTCGACGGGACTCGGGCAGAAATCATGTTCATGGATGAGCTAATGATTTATTAACGTAGTAGAATGAAGCAGGGTGAGGCTGAAAGCCGTCGAAGCGAAACGAGGCCGCTGAACGAGCGTGACACATGATCCTTCCGGTCGTGCGTATGTGGGAAAAAAAGCAGCGCTTTATTGCGTTTTATCATACTAGATACATTTGAAAGTTCTGTTATAATGCTACTCTGTGCGGTCGTCACCGGTCTATTAAAACGCACAACATATTAAAGCGTCTTTGGTGTTTCCATGTTTTCTACAAAACAAAACCGGAAATCGAGGGGTTATGACATCATTGGCAGGCGACACAATGACACTATGGACACGGTTCCTGTAACTAGTTAAAATTGCTTATTTCTCTGGATTTAAACATTCTTCGAAACATTTGGGATAATGTAAGTACACAAGTCAGCAAAATATATAACACTGTTCTAGTGGTTTTTGGATATTTTAATTAAAAAATCTTACATATTGTGCCTTTAATTTAAAAATATGTTTATGTTACAAATTAAGTTCTTCTAACTCAATGTAGTTTGTTGGTTGAACAATTTCATTAGAAGCTGTCATAACAAAAAAAAATGATGCAAACTCTTTTTAAGAGTGTACAGAAATCCGGCTTGTGCTGTGTATAAGCTATTGTGCAGCAATTGCCCCATTGTAAAAATATTTGATATTATCAAATTGATATTATCAAATATTTAGGTGAGATAATTATATATTTTTGAAAAATGTCTAAAAAAATGCCCTTTCTCCATCCCTCAAATTAAAAAATCCCCTCCACAAGAGTCTCCTAAGAGGGGAATTCCCCCCATATTCAAAAATGAAATTCAGGCCCTGAATGAATGTCTGTAAAAATCCTGACTGGAGCATCACTATAAATAACTCTACATGATAAAAAGGAAGGCTTCAAAAAGATCGGTATCGGTGATCGTATCTGCAGATATTGCTTCCTGTGATCAATGGTTGGTGATCGGCTCCAAAAATCCTGATTGGAGCATCCTTAATATATGAAAGATTTATATATAACAGTTGAATTGAGTCCTAACCTGACATAAATTGATCACTCGTGGCCTGAGATGTTGGAGAAAAAAAAAAAAAACAGTAGTGTGACGAAATCAATGAATGTGCATATTTTGCATCTTTATTGCAATCCTTTTTTTTCCATTTCTTTTTTTAAAACATTTTTGGAGAACCAAACATCCATCCAAAGCACCTACACCAGACAACTGCAGTAATAACTCACTTTTTCAAGCCACTCCCACGATGCCCTGGGCTGCAGTTGTTGTCATTGTCATCAAAATCATTGTCGTCGTCATGGTAATCGTCATCCTTCTCAGAGCTGCCACGGCGGTTCTGGATGTGCAGGGGAACGTAACCAGGCGTGGGTCCAAACAGTTTCAACTCACCCTGACCCAAGAGACCCTTTTCTCCACAGTAGCAGAAGGCACAGAGCTTTTCTCTGAGAGGGACAAGAGAAGAGATAAGAGAAATTACTTTTCAGACTTTCAACTATTCGATCAGAAACATAACCCAAGTAAACATTCATTCAGTGCACAAATGTAGATGTGAATGCCTGGCCAGTATTGCAAGTGCATGCTTCCATTCTGCATACTTAAAGTGCAATGATAAGAATGCAATGTGCAACTTGCAAAGTTATGAATTCCATTGACACATTTTGTATGGCAAAGAAAACTGAATTTGACCTTTCATTGCCAGAAGCTGTTGCATTCAAGTACTTGGGTAGTGTTTTGCCCCAAGTCATTAAAGGGGTCATATGATGCGATTTCAATTTTTCCTTTCTCTTGCATCCAATCCTCACTGTACTATTTGTGCAACAATCTGACTAGTAATGGGTTTTCAGTCCATGGCCCAGTGCCACAGACTGGGAGACCAAACTCTAAGAGGATTACGGAAGAGGATATAACATCCTTGGATGGCTCCGACAATGAAATCACACTACAAATCAGTCAAATGACAAGACCTCCTAATCAACCTACAACTGCCATCTTTATTCAAACACTGGCTGAAAGCTAGGGCTGCATGAAACAGCATAATATTGTGATTTGGCTTAACGTGATAATGTGATAGCAAAGGCTGCAATTTAATTTGTTAATATGTTATATTAAATATATCTCACAGAGCCTTGGTTCAATTCGTGCGAGTAAACGAACAAGTGCAGCGCTTCACTCTAAAACACACAGCACATTGGACTAAATCGCAGCCTTTTGTGATTTGATAATTGTCTCAAGCCATACAGTGATTTAAATATTATTTTAATAGTGCAGCCCTATTTATTTATTTTTAGTTTACATTTTTGTGATATATATATATATATATAATTATTACCTTTTCACCAACTCACCTCCCTATGGGAAACCCTGCTATGTAAAATTGTTTGTTTAAAGTCAATATTACATGAAAAACATACAATTTTTCTATGAGAACAGTTGTCAATTTATTAAACAGTATTTGAAGCTATTTTAGGATTTTGGCCCAGTAGGTACAGAATTTTCACATTTGTTGTATTGCTAACAAAACTATGCAATGAAAAATTACACAACTGCCTCATTCTCTAGTAAATTAATTACTGTCTGGATGCAAAAGTTCTCACAGTGGAGCCATGCATGTTCTTGTACAGATGTCACTCTGAGAAACAATTAGCATCCGAGCTGCATTGAAACTGCATCACCAGTCTGAACAGTAATGATTTTTTTTTTTTGTGTGTGTGTGTGTGTGTGTGTGTGTGTTTGTTTTCTGTTATTGGGCTTTTCAGCTTGGGTTTTTGTATTTACTTGTATTTGCTGACAATATTTTGCTCGTAAACATTGTGATTATGGGAAATCTTACTGAAATGTCATAACTGTCAGCGCATTCTCATTAGAGTTCATTTATTTTCTCAAACACTCTTTATCTGTTCGTTTTGCGGCCCTTGAGTGCTGCTGTCAGTGGGAGATGTGATGCACATGCAGTACTGGCTGAAGGGGGGTCTCTCCTCTCGCACATTTTGCAAATGGTGCTGCACATTAGCGAGTGCACAATCTGTGCTAATTGGGAATCCAAAAGAGAGCGCTCTCTCACCCCCTCCCTTTACTAATGACAGTAGCAGACCTCACCCAACTCCCTCGCTTTCACTCAGTGTACAAAAAAAGCACACTAGCTGTGGCCATGCGTGTGTGTGTGTGTGCGCCGGGGTTTGCAACAGGATTCTGCTTCTTGGGATTTTCAACAATGCTATGTGTATGTTTTAAACTGATTTGTAGGTTATCAGTTGTCTGACACAACTGAAAACTAAGACATCCAGTGAGGAAGTGTGTGACCAATTAAGTCCATGATTCACACCAATCAAGTTCTACCCAGACTGATTAACAAAGAATTTTAAATTCTATAAAATGAACAGCCTCAACAAGCAAATCCTTCACAAATTAGACATCACATCTGTCTATCTCGTCACACATATAATTCACAAAATAAAACACATAAACAGTACACTACCGGTCAAAAGTTTGGAATAATTAAGATTTATTAATGTCTCTAAATATCATAAAGTATCTTATCCTCACCAAGACTGAATTTATTTGATCAAAAATAGAATAAAACAATAATATAGTGAAATAATTATGGCTGCCCTCGACTTAAGTTTTTTCTAGTCAACTAGTAGTCGTTCATTTTTAGCAATTAGTCAATTAATGGCACGTTTATATTAATAAACCATATAATACATAAAAATTTGCCTTTTATTGCCTATAACCCATCACTGTTCAAGCGCACACGCATAAAACTTGCCACAGCACACTGGCAGAAGTAATGATTATGAATGTGCCAGGGAAAAAAAACAGCAAGAAGACTACCTTCATATTATAATGCATTGATAAACTAGTGTTTTCTGTATTTTCGGCTGCAGTGATGAAGTCGACGACACTGACTCGTCATCTCCACAGGGGACGTGCATGTTTCATACAGATTACATGATCCGAAAATATTTGTTTTCAATTTGAATGGGTTAATTTAAAAGTAGACATTTCGCTTTCTATAGATATATCTATAGACATCCGACTACTACGCTCAACTCAGAGGACTGTAAGAGACTGTTGTGTTTTTGTGTTCACGGAAACATGGCTCAACAACAGCGTTCCGGACTGCGCTATTCATCTCGATCAGCTGACATGCTATCGAGCGGACAGAGCTCGCGTCGAGGGAGGTAAGACCCGCGGCGGCGGGCTTTGTGTTTACATCAATGACGTGTGGTGCCGCGATGCTGTTGTGGTCTGCAAACACTGCTCACCCCTGGTGGAGTTTATGATTATTAAGTGCCGGCCGTTCTATCTACCGAGGGAATATACAGCCATAATGCTCGTTGCTGTATACATCCCTCCCAGCTCCAACAACAGCAACAGGAGCGAGGCACTAAATTATGTTCTACTGTTAGTGTTATCTGTATGCACCAAGGGTCTGAGAGTAACGCAATTTCAATTCTCTGTGTGTATGTGCTGTACATGTGGAAGAATTGACAATAAAGCAGACTTGACTTGACTTGACTTGATATATTTTTCATGTCTGTGAGGCAAGCACAGAGCTTTGATTATTTATTTATTTATTTTTGACATGCTCAAATTCACAGTTTGCTTTCATTATTTTACAAAGGAACAACGTTTTGTTGTTATTGTGAGTGCACACACATAAAAGTAAACCTTTTACACATTTGAAAGACATTATTCTGTATGAGCAAATATGACAGAGTATTTTAAGTTAAAGGGGTCATATGAAACTATTTCAATTTTTCCTTTCTCTTTGAAGTGTTACAAGCTCTTGGTGCATAAAGAAGATCTGTAAAGTTGCAAAGACTAAAGTCTCAAATCCAAAGAGATATTCTTTATAAAA
>NW_015548278.1:294572-298842 GCF_001515605.1 Sinocyclocheilus anshuiensis
CACATGTCTACGTCACGATGTGGGAAGATTTGCATAACGCCGCCCAAATGTTCACGCAAAGAAAGAAGGCGTAACTTTTATTCTCGCTGTAGTATTGTTGCTGCCGCCATGTCGAGAGACGGTGTGTGTTTCGTTGTGAAAGCGAAACTACTTTGCTTGGCCTTCCAAAAGAGGACGATATCCGCTTCGTCATGCCTGGAGCTGATCCATGCTGGTCGCTGAGGGAATACATCAACTTAGTGCTGTGGATCGCCGGATCGGCTTTCACCATGGACGAAGCGGAGTCCAGCCCGGAGTCGTCACATGTGGTTGCCGCAAGCCCGCCGGACGCTCCTTCGTCGAATCTGCCGGCTGCGCCGTTCTCAAGCCCGCCCGCCGCCACTTACTCTAACCTGCCGGCCGTTCCTCACACTAGGCCGCCGGCCTCCACTCACTCAAGGCCGCCGTGTGTTTCGTTGTGAAAGCGAAACTACTTTGTTTGGTCTTCCAAAAGAGAACAAGACTAGAAATCAGTGGTTAATTTGTATTTACAACACTGTTCCAGAACAGTTCAACCCAAATATTCATTTGTGTGCAGCGCATTTTATGGAGGACTGTTTCCTGATCCTGGAAGAGTACACTACAATGCCGGCTGTTCTGACTCACAGACTGTAAGTACGTTTTTTATATTTAAAGAATTTGCCACTGACGATTCAAATACGCGGCGCGATGCAACCAATGTGTAAAAAGACAGTATAAGTCATTATAATCCGTAATTATGTCCCCACTGGATGCAAAAAATGCCTCGTTTACACGGCCTGACAGTATGGTAAGGGGCGTAACATTTCTGTCACACGTTTGAGGTATTCGGCCAATCACAACGCACTGGATAGCTGGCCAATCAGAGCACACCTCGCTTTTCAGACCGATGAGCTTTGTAAAAATCGACGCGTTTCAGAAAGGCGGGGCATAGAGGAGAAACAATAATGTACAGTATGTGGAAAATAATGTGTTTTTTGAACTTTAAACTACATAAACACATTTCCTTACATCAAATACACAAAATAATGTTCTTTTTAGCAACATCATATGACACCTTTAAATGTAAATGATCGCACTGGCACCTCCAAGTTAACTGTCATGCAGTGAGCATGCTACTATTCAGCTTCCACACTCCGCACAAACACTTAAATAGTGCACACTTTTCTAGGTTAACGTTAGAGAGAGCAGCCATGTAATGATGCTACTACTTACATGACGCATTTGAGGTCGATGAACGAAACAAACGTTTGGATGTCTGATGTAATGTAATTACCACATAGACCAGCTGTTAATAATCTGTCCGTCACGGACAATGTGACTTTGCCACTTCCTGTGGAATTTTTTTTCTGCAACAAAGTGACTAATAACATTTTTATCGACTAAACCTCTTCTCGTCGACTAATGGTTGGTCGACTATTAGGGGGCAGTCCTAGAAATAATATTACATTAAGTGTTTTACATTTTTTTGTATCATGTAAAATGTAATTTATTTCTGTGATGGCAAAGATGCTATTCAATTGCAATGCAATATTCACCAGCCATTACTCCGGTCTTCAGTGTCACATGATCCTTCAGAAATCATTTTAATATGCTGATTTGGTGCTCAAATTTTGGTTCAAAGAAACAACTTTTGACCGGTAGTGTATGCGTGTTTCCCAACGGTGCAGGGAACACATTTGCATACACAAATCACTTTCTCCAAGACCTTCATGACACCTGCAGTGTTTACCAAGCTTTGAATTATGATCCTAAAATAAGTTGACTATAAAAAAAAATAAAACATAAAACATCCGTTTACAACCAAAATATACATGCAATAAGAAATGTTACTGCATTCTTACAGTTATTATTTTGGAATAAATATGAACTGTAACTTGTATGTAACTTGATAAGACATAATTTGCTTTAATGAATAGAACATTAAATTATGAATAAAAAAAAAACTGTTATTGCTTTCCTGATTGCATAAGTAATAAGTAAAAAATGTGCTAACATTAAGTGTAACCACTGCACGTCACTAATACAAACAAACAACAAACTAGAGGCTTTTGTTGACCTGACATACACTTCCTCTTTTTTTTTCTAAAACCCTATTACCTCCCTTGTACAATTTCTTCTGTCCAAATATTGTTCATCAGCACACTGTGTTTGTAATAGAACATTAAATTATGAATAAAAAAAAAACTGTTATTGCTTTCCTGATTGCATAAGTAATAAGTAATAAGTAAAAAATGTGCTAACATTAAGTGTAACCACTGCACGTCACTAATACAAACAAACAGGCAACTAGAGGCTTTTGTTGACCTGACATACACTTCCTCTTTTTTTTTCTAAAACCCTATTACCTCCCTTGTACAATTTCTTCTGTCCAAATATTGTTCATCAGCACACTGTGTTTGTGTGAACTCTCTCACTCTCTTCAGGGCGACATTAAAAACTTGCCGCTTAACCTTTAAATGTACACATACGGGCAGCTTTGAGTCAACAAAGAGAGAGTGTGTGTGTGTGTGAGTTTCACACCAACCTAGTTTTGGCTTTTCTGGTGGTGGAGGCAGAGGAGCCAGCAGAGTCTTCTGACACGGAGCGCTGGAAGAGCGGGGACAGAGGCCTCTCGTCTCTGGGGCTGAGATCCAGTGGCTCAGGGAAATCATCATCCGTTTCTGGCTCCACCACATCTATGAATTCAAACAGGACAGTCACAATTTTTCATATTTTTTTCTGAATGATTACAGTGTCCATAATCTGCTATCATGAAGAGATCATTAGGATTGTGTTAAAGTGCATTCTATCAGCTGCAGTTCTATGGCTGTTTTTTGATTATTATCATTTTTGATTATCACTTCTATTGCGGCATACCCCACAGATCATTTATTATACCATGCTGTAAATGCCCCTTTTGGCTGGAAGCCAGTGTTTCTTTCAATGCAAATGAGCTGCTGCTCCCCACCCCCCTTTCCAGAAAAGGCTATACCTTGACAGCTCATGCCTGGGTAACTACGACAACAAACAAAACATCACTCACATGATGTTGCAGTTCTTCATCATCACGAAAAGTGTATTATTTGCATGCATTTGAAGTCTTATCAGTTTAAACTTCTGATATACGGTTTTCTGAGCTCAAGCGTGTGCACAGAAAGCTAACTCTTGCATCAAGTGTCAAATACACATTATGTTATGCAAAAAACCCCACAAAGTTATCTCTTTCAATGCTAACAGCTGCAAGTGTATCAGTATATTAGATCTGTGAAACAGTGTCTCTTGGACATGGCAACAACACACTATTATGTGTGTGCTGTTGTTACACACTACTACTACTTATTAAAGCCAAAAAGATATTTTGTCAATATTCAACAGGTTTTGAATAAGATAGTGTGCCATTCATTGGTAACCATAGAAACATTCACTGCGCTATCTAGATATTCAACTGGCTGATGATTGCTAAATATCAGTCAAATAAGTACTATCTTTGTTGTGTTCAATACATACAATATGCATCAAATGGTTATTTATATACGCAAATATACATGACTAATGACAGGAGAAAGCAATGTAGATGTTCTGGGAAAAACTAATAAAACTTTACAGTACTACAGCTGTTTCTCTCCTCCGCCATGTTTAAAATCAAATTATCTCAAATTTTCCCATTTGAAAATTTGACTTAAAAGGCTGCTCATGTCCAATTTCTGACTAGGAAACTCGTATTCAAGATAATTCCGATAGCATGTGAAGGCATCTCTCTCCAGGCTTGTTTTCAAATGTAATTGTCTCCCCTTTTCACTTCTAATCCCTATTATCAGTGTTTACTGAAATGTTTCTAAAGCAGGTAAATACAATATTTGTTATCTGTTAAATTACAGAAATCACTGAAATATTATCACTGATTGTTAATATTAATGAATATATTAATATTAATGTTTTGATTATGGCAACATATGTTACACATAATATAGACATACTGTATATTAATATAATAATCAAACTTTAAGGGGTTATTCATGGCATGTTGAAAGTAATTTGTTTTACTTTTACACCTTTACATTTCCTTTTAATGATCGATGGTTGAAAGGTGAGTAGAATAATGTCACCTCATTTATTGAAATGTGAAATATTGTGACGTGTACATTCTCAAAAGAAAACTCAAGACTGTTATCAAGGAATTTTAAACCGTGCTTACTAATATAGAGAACAGCTATATATATATATAGACATATATACACACACACACACACACACACACACACACACACAC
>NW_015548278.1:298929-301219 GCF_001515605.1 Sinocyclocheilus anshuiensis
TAACGGTCAAAAGTTTGGGATCAGAACGATTTTTAATGTTTTTGTAAAGGAGTTTCTTATGCTCATCAAGGCTGCATTTATTTGATCAAAAATACAGGAAAACAATGTAATATTGTGAAATATTATTAACGTAAAAATTAAAATAATTTTAGAGTAAAATAAAGTTTTTCTATTTTAATGTACATTAAAATCTAATTTATTCCTGTGATGCAAAGCTGAATTTTCAGCATCATTACTCCAGTCTTGCAGCACAACTGTTGCCAACATTGATAATTCAAATAATAAATCAGCATATTAGAATGATTTCTTAAGGATCATGTGACACTTTATACTGGAGTAATGGCTGATGGAAATTCAGCTTTGCATCACAGAAATAAATTATATTTTAATGGACATTAAAATAGAAACCTTTATTTTATATTGTAATAACATTTTGCAAGATTACAGTTTTTTTATTTTATTTTTTGATCAAATAAATGCAGCCTTGATGAGCATAAGAGATTTTAAAAAACATTACAAGTCTTACTGATCCCAAACTTTTGACCGGTAGTGCATGTATATATATATATATTAGGGGTGACTCCGAATAGTCAAAGAATTGATGCTTCAACAGGAGGAGCCTGACTCGACTACCAATCTCACAGTCAAATAGTCGCGGGGTGTTATGATCATGCCATTTTGGCTATATGGGCGTGCTCAAATGTCTGATTTCACATAGAACTATTGGTTTTCTCCCAATAATTTAATATACAGCCTATTAAAATAATGCTGTAAATAAGAATCTGAAAAGAAAGAAGCTTCAAATAAATATTTTAATGTGATTTCACATAGAACTACCAGTTTTCTCCCAATAAGTTAATATACAGCCTATTAAAATAATGCTGTAAATAAGAATCTGAAAAGAAAGAAGCTTCAAATAAATAGTTTAACGTGCGTGAATAAATCCAACCACCCCTATAGTTTTAAGTTTCACTTTCCATAATCCGTGACTGACAGAGGAGCGTGTTGGCGGCAGAGATTTAAAACTTTAACAAGACTCAAATTGACACAGGAAGAGTGAAAGACTGGATTATTTTCGATCAGGTAGTGTACAAGTGATTTCAAAACATTTCAGCCAGTTTATATATATTGTGTATATATTATTTATCTCATATAAGATGCATTTGGTTGAGTTGCGCTGCAGTAAAGCACTTCATTGTAGTACTATGGTGATTATCTCTTCAGCGCGCAGCGCGAGCAGGACAAACAACAATGCAAAATATTAATAACATGGACTGGGACTGTCATATACATAACATTATAATGAGAACACTATTATAATAAAACGCTGCAAATTTTTAAGAGTTTAGTTGCCGTGTTTCTGCACGTTGTTGCGTGAAGAACGCATCCACAAAAGGAGTTCATTCAGAGCCGCGCAGACATGTTCGCATTTGGGGCCTTTTGTGCAGATAGCCTATAAGTCGTAATATTAATGTTATGCTGTATAAATAACGAAGTGTATTCTATATGAGATAAATGATGTGTTAAATCCCATTGATTAAAAACCTGCTGCTTCATTCTACTGGTCATCTTCAGCGCGCGCAGCTCAATACAGAAATGCAGAGCATTAATAACCTCTGTCATATACATAACGTTATAATGATAGCACTATTGCAAAAAATGTTGTGAATTCTTAGGGTTTCGCTAACATTTAATATTAACTACCTTTTAATCAAAACATAAAACATTATTTACCCCGTTTGTATTAATGATAAAACAGTGCAGAGTAGGATTCTAAGGAAAAACTTAAATAAAATGTATTGAAAAAAAAATAGGCTTCTAAAACCTTTTAAAACCTTAACCTAGGTCACAATCCACACCACTTGTGTTGATAAATATAACTTTTTTGTTTGTTAATGTTTAAAACTCACTCCCTTGGCTTACTTAAGATGTTTGAAATAAACTAGTACTGAAGGACAGAGAGGAGCTACAAACAATCTTTTTGTTTTGATATTTGATTTGATAAATTACAGAATATACAAATACACCATGAATCATATTTAAACTCAAACATACAAAAAATATACATATATCAATAAGTGTTCCTACATAACCAGAAACGCAAGCTGGTTTTCTGGGAAACGTTTTTAAACACCCACTGGATCGCTGGAAACAGTCGTATGAGTGAAGAATGCAGTCTTGCAGCACTGTGACGTTCATATCTGTAAAGATGTCATCTGCTGGTGCTACATTAATGCAGTACAAGAAGAGCTGGCAGACGGCAAGTACAATAACCCATGAGGAAGACGAG
>NW_015548278.1:301229-302176 GCF_001515605.1 Sinocyclocheilus anshuiensis
TATATATATATATATAAATAAAACAGCAGTTCTTAACTGTGTTTGATAATTGCATGAAAAATTACTATTATCAATGTGATAACATTTGTGGATTTTTTTTCAGGGTTCTTTGATGAATAGAAATGTTCAATATTTTATAACATTTTACAAAACTTTACATCCATTGTTACTTTTGATCAATTCAATGCATACTTGCTAAATAAAAGTATTGATTTCTATCTAAAACAAATACACCTTACTGACCCCAAATTTCTGAATGGAAGAGTACATCTGCAACAACATCACCTACTGTACAACACTGCAAGGTTATTTTCGTAAATGAAAACTAAAACTAAGACGAAAACGATTGATCAAAAAACATTTTCGTAAACTGAATTAAAAATGTCAAAATAAATGAAAAATTAAAAGGAAACTAAACTAACAACAGTTATTGAAAAACTAACTGAAATAAAATAATAATTATCAAAAACAAATAATCGTTTTCATAATCACTATATTATACCCTGTGGCGGAAAAATAAGCAGTGTGGCGGTTTAGGAAAATGGCGCATTCACGCACGTGAGCTTATCTAACGAAGAGACACAAAGCAGTTTAAGGTTTATAGTAGGGGTCGACCGATATGTGTTTTTCAAGGCCGATGCCGATACCGAGTGTAGTACCCCCACAATAGACTCTTTATTTTAAAGAGTTAAACTCTTTATTTTATGGCAAACAAAGGGTTTACCATTAAAATTAAAACATGGAAGAAATAGCGTATTGTGTGATTATTCTTTTAAACAAAAGTTGTAATAATTGTTGTAGTAGTCAGGGGTTAAAGAAAAAAATATATATTTTGACTGAAAATTTTTCCTCGGCCAAACCCCATTCCACAGCCATACCTGTCACACCCCCAGTTTAAGAGCAGTGTTTTTCTTCTTGTAATCAAGAGCGCTTGTCCTCCTAATTTA
>NW_015548278.1:302560-304163 GCF_001515605.1 Sinocyclocheilus anshuiensis
GCAGTTCTGGAGATGTTGTTCATGTATTTATGTCCTCATGTAGTGATACGACAGAAGCTGAAATCACTACGAGCGTCACACACTTTGTATGTGTAGAAAACAAAACCGCATGTCTGTGCCATTTACATACACAGAGACACGCAGAACATGCTGGATTCATATTTAAATAGTATTTTTGCAGCTTAATATTTACAGATACTAATCCATATTGTGACTCTATTTAAGTGTACTGACCTATTTTGATTAATTCATCCAAACTTTGAAAAATTCCGTGACATTCCGCGTCATACAGGAAATTCCATTTATATGACTGGATTCCGCGATTCCGTCCGCGTTTTCCGGAATGATTTAAATAACTGCAATTATACCTAAAAATATAAAACTGAAAAAAATATAAAACTGAAACCACCAGCAGGTGGCGGCAAATCACTGATTTTATCACTGAATCATTCATTCAACTGATTCTGGCTCAGCCGTTACTTTATTTGGAACTATTTTCGTTGATAAAATAGAGCAAAATCAAGCAGTACTTGTTTATTGAACTGTTGTATTAAATCAATATCACATTTGCAAACTCCTTTTAATAATTATTCAAATCTGTCACTCTCCTTATCGCGATCTGTGGGCGCACAGAAAATTGAGAGTTCTCAAGACTCAAAAGCACGTGCAAATTATAAGTTCCGTCATCTGTCATCACGTTATAAGCGCGGAACCTGCAGGAATGAGTAGAATTATTATTAATAGCCGCAATCCCGTGCCGAAATTCATGTTCTGCTCTGTGTTCTCTGCTAATAACCCGACTGTGAATGATGCGAGCGGCGTAAATGCTTCATATCGGCGCTGATAATCGGTCGACCCCTAGTTTATAGCAGAGTCCTGCATGGGTCTGCATCCGCAGTACTTAACAGAACACCCGACCCATTAGCCGACAGCAGCAGTAATTTATTTCTGTACCAGACCAGACCCATTTGACAAAGACCGCGACCCGAACCGCACCCACGTTAAATCTAACTACTACGTCAAGTAGGCAAAATTATTTATTTTCTCATGTAACACAAGTAATCAAACCAACATTAAGCACTCTAAGTTGGTGCTTTCAAAGAAAAATAGACACGCTCTGAAAAATAGGTCCGCGCTCTGGAAGTAATCTGTTCATTCTATACTTTAATTACAGAAACTAAAACTAAAACTAAAACTAAACTATATTAAAACTAAATAGAAATGTGTTCAGAAAATAAAAACTAAACGAAAACTAACAAAATTATTAATGAAACTAATAAAAATGAAACTGAATTTTATAGCAAATTTGAAAATGATATTAAAATAAAACAAATTTAAAAATGCAAAATAATAATAATAACTTTGCAACACTGCACCTCAAAATTATCTTTTCTTTCCCCTGTGGATACTGACACTTTGTTCTCCTGGACAACAATAAAAAAAAAAAAAAATGCTGCATCACAAAAAGCCACTACAATGGGAACCGTGACCTTTAGATCAACCTTTAACCTTTAGAAAATGGCTCTTCTCATGGCAGACTTGCTCACACAGCACTTGTTAAACATTGGCAGAACATTGTTTTTCCATTGCTCAAAACAGAATG
>NW_015548278.1:304298-308843 GCF_001515605.1 Sinocyclocheilus anshuiensis
GGGGGGGCGGGTTGTGTGTGTACCAGAGTTTGATGTACATTTTTAAAGAAGATGAAAACATATCAATATGACATGAAGAATGACAATAGCTGAATAATTATTTCTCACCATGCAAAGCTTATAACACAAATGTAGCTCATGACAAAGCTTGTGAGTATGGACATTTATTTGTGCCATAAAAATCTAGTTTGCATGATCTAAAAGGCTACCACAATTTACACAGTGTTCAGCTCTTTAGTCAGTTAATAGTCATCAAAACAAATTCCATTTATTATGGAAGTTTTTTGCAGGGAACACAAAGAAAACAACTTTACATCACCCTGAATCAAGCTGGGAAATATATCTAAAAAGGCACAATATTTCAAAGGTACGTTCTACTGACAGCATCCGTGGCATGCTGGTGATCATGGCGATCTAAATAAATCAACACATAAATGAAATAAATTAAACTCAAAAGGGGAGAAAAAAATATTCATACACAGCAGCCCAAAAATCAAATTATTTATTTTATTTATTTATTTGTTTGTATTATTTGTTTCAACCGCGGAAAGACGACAATAAATCAGCTTGTAAACAAAATGTCACGTAGCATTTCATTTACTTCAGGCAGTCATCAGTGTCCACAGATCGTTAGTTCGCTATAACTAAATGATTTTGTGAAATATAGACTATATACTCGTTATATTTTACTTTACCTGTTAGTGATGTCTTACATCAGTAAGATCAAGCATCTTCTTCACATCTCAATATACTTCACTCTCCATTCATCTGAATGTGTCTTCATAAGCTAAGCTAAGTTTTCCTTTTATGCTTATAATTAAAAGTTAACAGGTTATTGGCGACATGCTTATTACTATTATTGGAACATATACTTGGAATGTATTACATTATATATGAACATATTATTGGAATGTTCTTGTTGACTAACTTGCTGACTTGTTGCTAAGCTGTTTTAAGGAAAGGTACTGTTGATCAAAGCTTTTTGTGTATTATTGGAAATAGTGTTGTCAAAAGACCCGGTATTTCGGTACCAAGTCGGTACTAAAAAAATGAAAACGTTACGGTACCAGGTTTTTTTAAGTACCGGTGGTACCGAGTACCCGGTCAACCAGGTTCTTGATGCGCTATTAGAAAGCTATCCTCTTCCAGTGTTTATTGGTACAGAATACTGAAATTTTGGTACCGTGACAACACTAATTGGAAACATACTTGTTGCTCAGGCTTTTGGTATTGCCAATAGCCTGCAGCGAAGGAGACAACGATAGCCTTAAAGTAAGCTAATCGTTATACTCCTTTTTTTTTGGGTGGGGGTGGGGGGGGATAATAAATTGAGCATCATTCTTCCCTCTCATGGACTCTTTTCAGAATTTTGTCTGACGTACATCAGTTTTCTGTTAATACCCTCACCAACCACTTACCAGAGAACAGCATTCCTGATTCTAATTGAAATTAGAATGTGCTGAGACAAGAGAGCATGCAAAGTTAAGACTGGACAGAAAATCAGCAGGGCCTACACAAAGACTGACCATGGCATGACAGCCTACGTCAGCTGACGCTCAGCTGTGCATAACTCCTCCCACTACAAATTAAACAAGATATATAAGTTAATCCGTACTCTCACTTGCCTTAGTGTGTCACACTGAAATGCGCTTACCCTCCTCCATCCCCAACTTCTACTTATACAGTTACATGATCACTTAGCGTCTTGTCCACAGAAATTATCTATCAGCTAATCATTGCTTAATCTTGTCCAATCTCACTTACAGACCTGTATCACTTCTGCATGGAATTTTATATCTGTTGCATATAAAAATTCTGATAATTGCATTAGCCTTCAGGGGTTTCAAACCTCAATGAGGTTTGTTTGTGGACAGCTCAGAATCTGAACCCTTCAGAGCAAAGCATGCCGCCAAAATAATGTTCAGGACCTCTGTGTCATCCCCTTTGGAACTCTGTGTCATCCCCTTTGGAAAGTTTTTTTTTTTTGTTCCGACATTAATAATAGATATCTATAAATAAATATCTTGTGTCACTGAAGCATGTGCAGCATCTTTATTTTAGTGCGGTTTCTTACTGTCTTCACACACAACTACATCTCTACACCTTATTCAAAACAGGCCTATGATACTAGAGAGAGATAACAGCTCTGAGTTTTCTCCTATAATGCCTGATGCGTCTTCAGTAGTCTTTCAAAATGTGGCTGAGATCAGAATACAAGACACTATGACTGGTTACCAGAACACGTTTGTGAAAAACGGTAGCAGTGACAACTAAAGTGTTTTTCTGATGTTTCATATGCTATCAGCCAGTAATGGCGTCAGACCACAGATAAAACAGCATGAACTTCAGGTCAGAGGCAAGCTGTCTACCAGGATAAAGTGTGAGTGCTAGCTTACTAAAAGCAACGAAGATGTTAAAAGCTTTTTTGTGAGCATTAATCATCTGCCATCTCACAGACTAACACCTAAGAATATAACTGAAAAGTGCAAAAGGGCAGGAGGGGGATTGGGTGTGCTTCTTTTTTATTAATTATCTACAAAAAAGATATAGTGACAAATACTCAATGGAAATGAAGGGAAAAAAGGTCTTATTTCTGTTCACACAATATTCCCCTGGAATCACATAACTGCAAATCAATATTTGCATAAATAGATGATAGAACATCAGTCAATGCACCAAAGAACATCTATCAAGTTGTACACTATCCAAATCACACCAAAACACATGAACGTGGAATTACACAAAAGATTGTTTATGAAGTATAGTGCACACAAGACACGTACCAAATTATATACTAGTGATAAGAAAAAAAAAATATCCAGAAACTTGCCAGAAAACATTTCTGAATATGTATCTTTGATTATTGTCATATGAACAACCCTTAAGTTATTCCACTGATTAAAGCCACAATACTGACATACACAAACATGACTGATTTGTGAGTCTGTTCGATCAAGCCATTTGTTTGCAAATTGGACTATAACGGTCATGCAGGGAAAAAATATGACAATGTGGCCCTGTTGACACTTGGTATTAAGACGTCAATCTGAAAACAAGTGGACAATGGAGACACATTCCCATTTACACCTGGTGTTTTAATTAGTGATCGACCGATATTGATATTTTATAACCGATACCGATACCAATTATTTGCATGTTTATGTGCCCGATAACCGATAGAACAGCAATATGAAAGCGGCTTCACGAGACTAACGATGAGCATAGACAACAGACAGAGAATTAAATTTAGAATTACATTTTATTTCCAACATGCGCTCATTCATGGCTGTATTATTTAATTAATGCAAAGTTACGTCTTTATTGGGAGAGGACTTGACGGATTATTTTAGCCTACGTGGTAAATCGATATATCGGTCGATCTCTAGTTTTAATCCATCTCTTTTGTCAAGTCAAGTCAAGTCACCTTTATTTATTTGTGAGCCAAAATCATCACAATTAAAAGAACCAAAGACTTAAACTACTTCAGTCTGTGTGCACTGCAGATATAGTTTCTGCTAACTATGCCGAACACTGTGGGTTTGTGTTAGAATCAGGACTGGGAAGAGACCATTGTGCATCTTAAATATTTTTCACCTTCAAACCAAATTTACGATTTCAGCTGGTAAAGTATAAATCCATCTGGCTAGCGCACTTGATTAACACATCCCGTTATGTCGCAAGAAATTAGGTCAGTAGGTAGAGAGGAAGTGATATTTTGAGACCATATGAGCGTCTACCCGACGAAAGCAAACTGATAGAACGTGCTTTCAGCAAAATCAACATTTTTCAGACCCTGTTTACTTAGAATTGACCACTTGTGATCGGATTGACAAAAACGCATCTTAAAAACAGGGCTTGTGTTGTTTGTTATTTATTGTCTTTGTATTATTTTTTCAGTGCCAAGTCATTTTATCTCCTCCAGGGCTCAACACTGAAAACGGTCCAGGAAAAATGTGAAAGGTTCAGGCCAGTTGACAGAATTTCCATTTGCTGATTAGGGAGAATTCAGCATTGACAATGCATTTTTAGTGACTTGCAAACTTAAACATTTGCTATTGTGTGACGCATGTAATTTGAACAGAGGAATTCACACCAAAACAATTTCAGACTTTAAATTCACAACTCAAATACATACATTTATTTCACTATAGTGTCGTAGATACAGAACTGGCACAGCAAACTCAGGGGGAAAAAATCTCACCCATCTCCGATGCGATGTCAATGTCTGGAGTTGGTGTGACATCAGTGGCATCCATGCTGTCCTCATCATCGGCCTGTGCATGACCTCGACTACGAGACCTGCAACGCAAATAAGACAATATTATTAATATTGCACAACAGCTGGACCATACTGTTTCTAGAAGCACACTTACAGCACTCCATACAGTATTTTCTGCAGATTGAAGATTATCTTGTACTAATGATCTTAACCTTATCCATCATAAACAAACCACTAAACTGTTTTTAGATCAGTGTGCAGAGTAAAAACTAGCTCATCTAACTACTAAACTGTTCTTTTGATAGGATGAAGGTTGTAAATATATA
>NW_015548278.1:310003-310679 GCF_001515605.1 Sinocyclocheilus anshuiensis
GAGCTGCTTCAGTGATCACGCATCAGTTGTCTCTCAAAGGTAAGGCAGCAGCAGACGTCGCTTAAATTGCAATAGATCCCAATCCACTAACGTTACACTGAAGTTGCAAAACATCTCAATATTATCTATGATTTCCGCGATGCGGAAAACGCGGACGGAATCACGGAATCCAGTCATATAAATGGAATTTACTGTATGACGCGGAATGTCACGGAATTTGTCAAAGTTTGGATGAATTAATCAAAAGTAGGTCAGTACACTTAGTCGCAATATGGACTAGTATCTGTAAATATTAAGCTACAAAAGTACTATTTAAATATGGATCCAGCATGTTCTGCGTGTCTCCGTGTATGTAAATGGCACAGAAATGGCACAGTAAACGGCACAGTAAACGGTGTTGTTTTCTACACAAAGTGTGTGACGCTCGTAGTGATTTCAGCTTCTGTCGTATCACTACATGAGGACATAAATACATGAACAACATCTCCAGAACTGCTCTGACTCCCTCTAAGAGTCACTTCATGAGCATTTGACAGTTTCATTGGAGTAAAACTATCTTCATATCATTTACATAGACCTACAGAAACAAGTTCCTCATGGCAACCCGTCAAAATATAAATTCGGGTTAGCTTAATGAAATTATCAGAAATATATTACTGTGGTGCAGTATGATGTA
>NW_015548278.1:311199-330143 GCF_001515605.1 Sinocyclocheilus anshuiensis
GTACTTTTGAGTCTTGAGAACTCTCATTTTCTGTGCGCCCACAGATCGCGATAAGGAGAGTGACAGATTTTAATCATTATTCAAGGAGTTTGCAAATGTGATATTGATTTAATACAACAGTTCAATAAACACGTACTGCCTTATTTTGCTCTATTTCATCAACAAAAATAGTTCCAAATAAAGTAACAGCTCAGCCGCTGCGCACCTCTAAAAGCAAACACAGCGGTGTTTTATTCATGAATGAAAGTACGTTTTTGAACGAATCTAGTGAGTGAGTGATTCATGATTACCCATTCATAAAGACGGTCACTTGCTTCATTCCTGAATGAATTAGCCGTTCAAACGAATCAACTGAATGAATGATTCAGTGATAAAATCCGTGATTTGCCGCCACATGCTGGCGGTTTCAGTTTCATTTTTAGGTATAATTGACAATCAACACAAACACACTGCAGAATAATCTCCTTGAATTGTTTACATCGTGAACCCTCTTCTAAAAGCACACTTCCAAAAAAACCCCCCAAAAAAAAACGGTCCACAGAGTGCACTTTTTAAAACTAGCAAAACTGCCAGACATAATGCATTTTTTGTCACTAATATTACTTAGGTCAAAAATAGAGAATGACAAGCAACTTAAAGGTCCCATATTTTACACCTTTCTGGAGTTTTATTTTAGGTTTAAACGCGATAAAACGAGCGGACTGGACAAAAACGATCGTCAAAAATGCTCGCATTTGCAGCGCACACTTATCAGAAAAGTTTCAATAAAGTATTTTTTGTTGTTATGGGCACGTCTACAGATTTCTTGTCATATGTTTCTTGCATCTCACGACTATGTCGTGTATGAAATAATGTCTGTGTGCATGTGTGTATAGTAACAATCCTGTCAGATCGTCCATCCTTTGAGCGAGAGTGTAACGTTACAGGTCGGCCGATCTGGTTTCGTGTTTAAAGTTAACCTTTTCGACATGTTTCCGTGTCGTTACTCAGCAATGGCATGGAGGCGATGTTGTCTGGGGGTTTGGCAAAAGGAGAGTGGGACTGTGGGCGGTGCTCGGGGTGGTGACTGAAGGCGGTGACTTTGTAGTTCTGACGTCAACTTTTTACGGAAGTCACAACGGTTCGTGAAAAATCACAGCTACTTTATGCAGGCTGTGTGCAATTTACTGTGGACTGACTGTTTTGAAACTTATATGGTAGTTACATAGCACCTAGACCTCAGTTATCATGAAAAAAGCCAGGAAATTTCAGTTTTGGCAATATGGGACCTTTAAACTGTTGCATCCATGTTTTATTGTTCACACCGACAAGATGCCAAAATGTTGCCATGGCTATCACTACGTCAATCAATGCAATTTCATCAGTGACTCACACATGGAACTGTAATTTAGTGGAATTACTACCACATTTAAAAGCAGTCGTCACTCCTAAAACTTTGGTCCTCTTTTCAACATGAAAAACAAAACTTTTATTTAAACAGTGAAATGATTATATAAAAAGTGAGCAAAAAAAAAAAGCCCCTCCATTTATAATCACTGAAGCTCTCAATCACTAGATTTTAATGAAAGCTAACTGACTTTTACATTCTTGCTAAAAGAAGCAACACTGCATAATGAATCTCTTATCTACACTGTTGGTTATAATAAGAGGATTCATTAAGTTAAACTTATTCAAATATAACTGCTTATCAATGAACATACATACAGCACATCAAATAATGTAAACAGAAGCTCAAACATGTTTTACACACAAGGTTTGTGAGTTTCGCTTTACCATACTATATAAGCTATATGTATGTGCACTGATCAATGCTTATATGTAAATAAAAGCCTAAATTAAATCTGGTCTTGAAATAAAGTCATTGTGTATCTTCAGAAGACTTTTAATTTTTAGGTGAACTATTCCAAAGTATGAAGGTTAAGCACCTCTTTTCAACTAACCATTTGAGGAAAAAGGCATAAAAAAATAATAACATTTAAATTTTTAAGAGTTTCAGGCCCTATTGTGTTCCCCATTTATGGAAAGTCTCTAATAGTATGCCAATATTTTGACATAACTGTATGAAAGGCTTGTATAATTACCATTAATACATCTTCATATTTTAATATCTAAGCAATGGTACTTTGGGCATACTTAATGTGTGCTATCATTGTCTTTCCACTTGAACAACATTATAAAACCCTTTTTTAAGAGTTTTTTGATCCACACAAGGACAACCATGCACTGGTTACCATGGCACTTTTTCGAAGGATCCCATGGTTCTCAGAGAACTAAGATCTACAGACCTAAAGCTTCTCACGCATTCAACTTTCAACATATAGCCTAAAAGACAAGTCAACAAACCTCACACTGAATGTGGCTGTAGCAAAACAAGTTTACGATAAATACGGCAAAATACAGTCCAATTATCTGAAAACACTGATGAAACCCAAATAATTGTGGGACTTGAAAAACTACTGTTCTCCCCAAGCACAATGCAGCATGGCTAGAATAATAGGCATCACATTACCAGGCTAAGGTTTCTGGATGGAGACAGTTACTGCTGCTGCCTGCTAGCCTGGCGCCCAGCGCTCTGATCAATGACCTACATCATTGAAAATGCAGGCTATTGTGCTGTGCTTGAGACAGTTTAATCCAGGTCAACAACCCCCTCCTCTATAATGTGTCTCTCAAAAGATTCACATTACATGCGATATCTTGCCCAGCGACACAACAGCTGAAGGCTAGCCAACTTCCCTAATGCCATTTAGCCTTTAACACCAGAGTGAAATGCTGGATAACCGGTGAATGTCAGCTTGCAAATGTTGAAAGAAAAAGTACACTGCAAAAAAGTTGCTGCTTCTTACATTTACTTTAAATGAGTTAAAGCAACACAATAGTTTCTACTTAATTTGTTAAAACTACCTGAATCATTTTTTTCCATCATTAACTGAAACTGGGCAGTGGATTTTTAGTTCTCAGCACGCTTTGCAGAGGGCTGGATCAGGTGAATAAATGTTGAAATTAAGTGATATTTTATACATTTTTGCTAGTGTTTAATGTTCAGTTATGTTTAACATTTAAAAGAGTTTCTGTTATGTTGTTTTAAGTTTTTTTTTAAGTTGTTGCTGTTAAGTGTTTTTTTTTTATTTTATTTAGGTAGCCTCTGCACAACATATGGGATGAAAGCTACCCAAACAAATTAAGTGCCTCAGGTTTTTTTTTTTTTTTTAGTAGATTCTATAAATTTGATTTTACATGATATGCTGTAAAATATGCTGTTATAAAACCCTACAGAAATTCATATGTAACCTGTAGGGTTGTGACGGTGAGGAAATTTTCCCACCGGTTAATCGACGTGTGACAACACCGGTAATACTGGTATCACTGCGGGGGTGGGGGCGTTCCCTCTCTTCCTCGCTTTCCTTCGCTTTTAAATAGCTTGTAAAAGCAGCGTGTGCATTTTACTTTCACTTTCAAATTAGCGGCAATTCGGAGTAAAGGAATTGTTCGTTTTTAGTTCGTTTGCAATCGTCTTGTCTGTCTCACCCCACTCTTCCTCCCCTCTCCTCACCCTCCTCACTGGAGAAATGAAATCTGATCTGTGATGCGACTGTCGTTCGGCACGCTGCATTGAGCAGCCGCGTTCAGTTTTTAATTGTAGTGTCTGTTCTTTTACTGAACTAAATGATTTTTATTACTATAAAAAATCAAAACGACGGTGGGGGTCGGTGACACGGTGGGCAAGTGACGTAACCAGTGTTACGGCTTAACACCGGTATCACTGTCAGCACCGTCTATCGTGGCAAGCCTAGTAACCTGTAATACGATGTAGAACAAACCCACAAATGGAACAACATTTGCTCAAGCATTTCTTAACTGTTTTGCAAAACTGACATGGAAATGACGGGTACTAAATGGGGTTTTCATGACCCATTAAAACCATCATAACCATGAGCGGAACTGTACATTAAACTTTTTTTTTAGCCATGTTTGTAAAATAATCAGTACTTATTACTGTTGGATAAGAGGAAAATAAAATACATTGTTTTATGGTTTCTTTTTTTGTGTGTGTGCTAATCTACTGCTGTGGTATATCGTATATTTCCGAAAACACTTTATATTATGTAAGTTGCCAGTCCCTGGCCAAATAAGTCAAAAGTCTTGCTACACATGACTAATTAAGGGTCAGCGCTGATCCTTATGGAAGTGTTAAGTGAAATATTAATGTTGCATTACCAATTACTATTAAAAGCAAATAACAGTCACCACTTGCTGATGTGTGATGGACAATGCAAAAGGAAAAAAAAAAAAAGTGACGGTCAACCATAATATCTAGATATCTAAAGAGCAGGTTTTGGAACCAACAACGTCCAATGTTATAACCTTTAAAATAAAATGATGGCAAACTTCTATACACCTGTGTACACATCTTTTGCGATGTAGAAGAAAACTTAGTAGCAGAAATCTTCAGCTCCACAGTGAGAAATTTAAAGAAAAGCTGTAATAATTGCAACTCCAAGTGCTAAAATAGATGTTTTAATTTATCAGCAAAGAATAATGTGCTCTAGGCTATCTGATATTATTTTACATACACATGCCTAGGGCATATGCAGTGTATTGTGTAACCAGGGCAAGTGAATGTAAATGATCACGTACTCTTTGCTGCAGAGTACATTCAAAATTATCAGGGGGTCTGATCTCTTTTTCCTTAACATATACATATGAGTTTTAATCAAATAATTGAAAATTAGAGGCTAACGTTGTTCAAATTGAGGAAGATATGCATAATATATCAAATCAAGGCCTCCGGAGTTTCTTGTTTTTCTAGCAGGGTCATACTAAATGGATTGTACACGTAGTGATGGGATTTGGGTTAATGAGTAACCTGAAGGTAAATAAACAGCTGTTAAGCAGTGCTGAGATGCACAGAGGGTCAGGACGCTCCCAGAGGGATTGTGCTCATGGCATTTACAGAGCTCTACACTAGTCTGGTAATATATAAAACACGGGACCATGCATTGGGCTCCTCCTCAATGCATCCTGTAAATGTTGTCATACACTCTTAAAAATAAAGGTGCTTCACGATGCCATAGAAGAACCTTTTTTGTCTAAATGGTTTCATAAAGAACCTTTAACATCTGAAGAACCTTTACGTTTCACAAAAGGTTCTTTGTGGCTAAAGAAGGTTCTTCAGATTATAAAATGTTGAGAAAGAGATGGTTCTTTAAAGAACCTTTGACTGAATGGTTCTTTGTGGAACCAAATGGTGTGAAGAACCTTTTAAGCGCCTTTATTTTTAAGAGTGTATGTCTTTCACACTTTCAGTCTGTTTTTCTTAATTAGTAAAATGCAATTTTATAGGAGGAGTTGAATCATGTAGACAACAGGTTAAGTAAAAATATGAATATGCAATAGCACATAAATATAGCAAAATGCTCCTCTTTATAGTTATTTGACTGATGAGCTTATGGACACCAAATGGTTGTTCTGAGGTAAATGTATATTATGTTGCAATGTTCACAAGCTTTACACATTTTCCGCAGTTTGAAACACTGAATGAGCTTTTGCATGAGACATTTCAGTAAGTTGTACTGTAGGCTCTCTTATAAAATAGCCTACCTTTTGATGTTAACTCACGTTCATTATGTACTATAGTAGTAAAGAGAACGATTAAATGGGTTCACTTGTCGCTTGAACTGAGGCGCTAAAGCGATCGCGCCTGCCGCATTAAAGAGTGCCAAAACTGTATTTGAATTTAGAATTTCGGTATGAATTTGGCATAATTTTAAAGCTGATACTTTGTTTATTCAAAAGTAACAAAGCATTTTGCGATTATTGGAAGTTGTGCACGAAATATACTCTGCTTTTCTACACTTTTATTTGCACGTCTACGTCATTTCGATCTCTCTCGATAAGAAGCCATATTAGTAATGATTATAAATGAGAATTGTTAATGATATTGCCAATATTCAATAGTCTGGAGCCCTGACACACATATATCACTTTTGTAAATGTTCATGAAATAAACAGCAGTTCAAAAGTGCACCTTATTTACACCTAAAGGTTGCATATTAGTACATAAAGTGGTACATATTTGTACCTTTTGAAAGGGTACCACCCCAGTGACAGCTTTTGTGTTTTTTTTGTTTGTTTGTTTTTTTCCCTCTCGGAGTGTAATAGCAGATTTGGTGCTCAAGAAACATACAGCTGTGATATTTTATTTTATTTTTTTAAAGCTTTTTGAAAATCTAAAAATGCAGAAAGTTTCCTGTGAGGGTTAGGTTTAGGTGTAGGGGCAATAGAAAATACAGTTTGTATAGTAGAAAAACCATTATGCCTATGGAGAGTCCCCACAAGGATAGTAAAACAGACGTGTGTGTGTGTGTGTATGCACAGTACATGTGTGTATGTACACAGTGTTTTCTTAGTTCAGTACTTTCTATTATTTTTGTAATAAAGTTCTATCTTTATTGGTAAAATTCATCATTCAAACTCTACAAAATACACTGTAAATAATAAAAAAATTAAAAAATAAATAAAATAAAATAAAAGATTAAAAGAGTAGCTCACTTTCAGAATGAATATTCTGTCATCATTTACTCACCCTCCACTAGTTCCAAACCTGTATGAGTTTCTTTCTTCTGTTGAAGGTTTGGAACAATCGGATAGTGAGTAAATGATGACAGAATTTTCATTCTGGAAGTGAACTACTCCTTTAGCTAGAAAAATGCTAAATAAAAGCATTTTATTTGGCTCAGACTTTTGGACCCCCCTCTATACGATTCGGATAATAATAAGAAAAAAATGTAATGCAACATGTTTAATTATTCCTGTATATAAAAAAATAAAAGTTAAAATTGCATGATTATTAATTTTAAATTTCCTTCCCCTAAGAACTCATGGCTACAGTCATGGCACACTGGTGAACAGCAGGAGAAAGCACGAGAGAGTGTACGAGAAAGAGTGAGAGAGTGCCAGAAAGAGAGAGCAAAAGGGAAGCAGAGAGGGGGGGAAAGCTTACAGTGCAAGTAGTTCCAGCACAGAAAGGAGGAGCCTAAAACCCGGGCCGGACTGACTGGCTGAAACACAGCACACCCCCTGTCTCTCCACAGATACCTTAACTGTTTCCTCACCTTGTGCTTATGCCTAGATGGTTCAGATTTACTGAAGTAAATCTTCCAGCATTAAAAACAGTCCCTGATGAGTCTGAGAGGGGAGCAGAAGCCCACAAAATATCATCTTAGGTTTGAAACAATTTTTTCCACAACCATGTGGAAAAAACAATTCCTTATTCACTGTATAACAGTCAACATCCTGGTAAACATACAGGAAGTGATGTCAACAACATACTCAAGTCAGGCAGGCCCACACATAATCTGTGACCAGAGAATTCCAGAAATAGAATCCCCCAGAATTCAAACACCCACCATTTGCAATCCCCCAACCCTTGTATTTTAGTTAATTAAACATATTTAAAACGTTCCACAGAATTCCCTACAATTTCTGCATAATTCAGTGCAGAAAAAACACAAGTCCTCTACAGATTTTGTCTAATCCAGATTTAGAGATTAAGTGGTGTTTTTAAATGACAGACAAGAACAAATCCGTAGCATCACATATATTCAGTTTAGAAAAAAGCCAGTAATCTTCTAGATGTCAGCAACATCCAAAACGTTGACAAAAGTTGTACATATAGCTGTGGACGCCGAGCATCTCTGCCAGGAGCACCTCCTCCGGTGCCGTTGGACCAGCTGCGGAGTCAGATATTTTCATAATAACAGTACGCTGTAAACCCTAAATTCAGTTACATCCAACTTTAAGTTAATAAACTATGAGATTAAGGTAGTAGGAGCTTTAGAATTTATTTATTTATTTAACAAAAGCATGTCAATTGTGAAATATTGAGTAAGATAACTCATACAAGATGAAATATAATTCTTCCTTGTGTTTATTTTTGTGGAAAATATGACTTGATTATTTCTAAATAAATGTCATTATTTCTAACAGCAAAGCAACAATATTCTTCATTTTCAATCAAGAAAAAATGCCTGACAAGCAAAAAAAAATAAATAACAGGAAGTCAGCTCAGTATGTTTAAGCCCAATACCATTGAAATTTAATGATTCTTGTCACCAGTGCTGGATGAAGCACCTGAAAGCCACACTTAAGTCAAAGCACAGATATCTTTCCAGAAAATTACTCTGGTAGAAGTTAAAGTCACCATTTAGAATATTACTTGAGTAAAGGTTTTAAAGTATGTGATATTTATTGTACTTAAGTATGAAAACAATTTTTTTAAATATTAAACATACTTAAGTATTGAAAGTAAAAGTACAAGTAAATGCAAAATGGAAAAGGAGTAAAAATAATTATTAAAAACATGTGTATACATAGTTTGAGCAGCAAGATTGTGTTCAGTTTTTTTATAACTCTTTCTTCCATTTTGTATCTCTGGGTTAGCATAAGAGGCACTTCATCCAGTACTTAGTCTCTTTCATTCCAACATAAGAAAACATTTCTGGAATCAGCATCTGAAATAGCATTTAGATGTATTTACACAGTTTAATGTAGCTGAGAGGGCACATGGATGCATTTAACCCTCAGTTACATATGAATAAATAATTATTTGTTTTAAACATAAAATGTTGAAATGATTTAAACATGAAAAATTTGTTGAAATGTGAAATTAAAACCACCAGGTAGCAGTTGACCGATTCATTCAAACGGCTGATTCATTCAAGAACGAAGCATTTGATTGTGTTAATGAGTGAATCACTGATTCATTCATTCAACCGATTCATTCAAAAAGCTGATTAATTCAATTAGGAAACACCGTCCTGTGTGTTGCTCAAAGACGCAAAACAGTGATGTGATCTTTGTTTGGAACTATTTTTGTTGGCAAAATTGAGCAAAAACAGGCAATATTGTGTCTAGATTGTAATACACTTAATGCTAACTTTATTAAACTTGTATAAAATCAATATTACCTTTGTTATCATGCTGATATCTGGAGAAAAAAAATGGCACTCTTCATGTGTTATAGATTAACTATATTAAATGATATAAACATAAGATACAATTTAGAATGCCTCGAAGTTTGATGATTCTCAATGCGTTTTAATAGACTAAATCACGTAGTGTATGCGTGCACTCTGTGTGTGTGTGTTTTTGTGATATACTCGATAATGTCAGATCGCACATCATTAAATCAACACTAACCATTTTATCGCAGACAATATACTGTATGTCGCACACCCCAGCATTGACTTGAGTGGGAAATGAAATCTTCCGTGATTGTGCGAGCACTTGTTAGCAAAGGTGTTTTTTAGGAGTCTAACTTGCAAGAGCCAGACCACTGATTCGTTAAACCTTCTTTCCTGCAGTCTGGGTTCTTCCGACTTTATTTTGCATAAGAAACAAAAATGCTTCGGGGAAATGGGTCAGAGTAAAATTATATATTTTAATTAGGAAATGTAGTGGAGTAAAAGTGAAAGTTGACAGAAATATAAAAACTCAAGTAAAGTACAGATTCTCCCAAAAAATACTTAAGTACTATAATGAAGTATTATTACTTCGTTACATTACGCCACTGCTTATCACCAATTTCAATATTACAAAAAACTACTTCTAGCCTAATTAGCATAAGTTACAAAATATGTATTTACTGTTATTAAAAATTATTCAGCCAAGAGTAGTAAGTGATTATCTTTGCCTTTTGTTTTTTGATTTACATTAAGGGAAGAGGTAGCAACAGGTATATTGGGTTGCAGTCACTTTAAGACCTAATGCACATATTCACTAGATTGACACACATCCGATTTTCCCACAAATGTTTGTGTTCTCTTAAGACATAACCAACTTTACAAGGATACTCACAAAGACAAGCATTTTGGCACAAGCATTGTGTATTTAATCGGTCAAGCGCAATAAGCCACCAAAAATAACTAAATTCAGTACTTGAACGATGAGTGACCAAGCGGCTTTATGTATGCATGTTTCAGGTATGTATGCACAGAAACTGTCTTTCAGACAGCGTGTGCATACGGAATTGAGGAATTCTTCTTTTTATCTGATACATACCAAAACACATCAAATACAAGCTTTCAGAATAGCCTAACATTTGACCTACCTAGCAGCTTATTCTGGTAAAGAATAGGGCTGGCACGATTAATCGAATGCGATTGTCATGCGCATCTTGTCAGAAAAGCCGGTTCTGTGATCAGTAGTAAATCTCCATCACGCACTTTCAGATGGAGCAGCATTTACTACACAGAGCCGTAGTTCATTGACAAGGTACACAAAACCGAGTTCATAATCGCAGACCGATTTAATTGCGCGATTATGAAATCAAAGAAATCGTTCTGCGATTATGAAAGCTGTTTGCGTAGCTTGTCAGTGAACTACGGCTCTTTGTAGTAAATGCGGTTACATCTGAAAGCGCGTGAAAATACCAAATTGTTCCAAAATCACTTCATGTCAGTCGAGTGTTTGAAATAAATCCTTCTGTGAGATGATGTGGCTTCTTACACAGAATAAGGCACGCAACATATTTCATAGTATTCTAAGCAGTGATAAAAGCTATGTCGATTAGCATTGCATTATTATATACTTTATTATAATAAAGATTATAATAAGACAAACTCTGATAAACCATATATTGTCGTAGTCGTGTGTTTATTAGTCACGTTGAACTAGGGCTGGACGATATGGCCAAAATTTATATCACGATATATTTCTTAATTTCGGTCGATACGGTATAATTCCGATATCGATATGAACACTATTAAAAAAGCCTCATAAAAACGGCCAAGAACGGCCACAACAGATGTCTGTACCTACAAACTTATGAAAAATTTATTTGCCAACTCTATGAAACCTACTCCTATAAAACTATATAATATTTTAAGAAAAAAATGACTCTCCTTATTAATATTAATATTAATATTTTTTACTTCAAACTATAGGCTAACATACCAGTCAAAAGTTTTTGAACAGTAAGATTTTTAATGTTTTTTAAAGAATTCTCTTCTGCTCACCAAGCCTGCATTTATTTGATCCAAAATACAGCAAAAACAGTAACATTTTGAAATATTTTTACTATTTAAAATAACTGTTTTCAGAATAATTGAATTATTCAGATACTGAATTATTGTCCAGCCCTACGTTGAACTAATGAAAGCAGTTAAATCTTGTTTATTCAGCAACCGCTATAGGGATTTCCTGGATTTCTTCTGAGGGGCGTATTTGGAGTTTCCGTGTGAGAGCGCCCTCCGGCCTTCGAATGGAGATTTACTGCTAATCACAGAACCGTGCTTCCCTGACAAGATGCCCATGTTAATCGCAGCTTTTGCCAAATCGCGATAATAGTGATTGCGATTTAATTTCGATTAATCATGCAGCCCTAGTAAAGAACCACTTACTTAGACATGTCAGTGAAATGGTCAGTGAACAGACTGTGGGAAATCAGACAAGCTCTTAGTGGTAACCCAATGATTCACAGAGTGATCTTCACAATCAAGCATGGAGATGCATTTGAGTCCAAATGCAACAGTTCGGCTCAACTATCTAGATCCGTGTTTACTTTCTCAGGAATCAACCTACAAATTACAGTAATTATTGTTGTTGTAATTGTAGTTCACCCAAAAAAGAAAATTCTGTCATTATTTACTCACCTTCATATTATTCCTTGTATATTAACTTTTATGACTTTCTTCTGCGGTAGATAATTTGAGAAAAATGTCTGTATTATTTTTTTTTTGGTCCATACAATGGAAATAAAATAGAAACCAAAACTGTTTGGTCACCAACATACCAACAACTCTGTGATCTGCAAAATAAGGTCATTTTGGTTTTAGAACGACACAAGGTTGCATTTTTGTCTTCTAAATAAAAAGTCCTAAAATGTACACAACTTAAAAGAAAACATAAAATAATGTAAATAAGTTAATAAAACAGAATAAGAATATGTGAATAACTCAATTCTGACAAAAATGTCAGAGAGAACCTTATGATTTCAAGGTGACGATTTGTCAGAAAGGGAAAGTGTTTTGGGAAAACATGTATAAAAGCAGTCATAGCTTTGAAACCCCTTTAAACAAAAAGACTTTCTTTTCAGCCAGTTCAGACAACTGTACAATCACTTTAAAATTGAGATCTCAACTGAGTGTTTTTTGTGCATCGAGACACAACATTCATGGTGTGAACATTGCATGTAGGTCCACAGAGGGCTGTACCTGCAGTATCAGGTAACTCACTAATCTGCCCTATATCTGCACTGTTTATTTGACAGCCAACACTTGATCTCATAGTGGAGGCCCCGTATTCCCATCAGGCTTGATACTCACCAAATGCCCTGAGTAAACTACTCTTTAAAAAAAAAAAAAAAAAAAAAGGTCTAGGTATTGTAAGAGTTTAAGAGTACTATGAACTCATGGCATAATTAGTGGAACGTAATAAACACAGAATTTGCCTAGTTCAGTAACATACAGTGTGAACCTGTAGGCTACTTCATGAGCGGCTATTTAAGAATGAATCACTTTGATGATAGCCATCTCCATGGTGTCAGCATGACCATGTACTGTAAAACCTCTATATAACTATCGAAAACAGTCAATAAAGCAAAGTAGATATATAAATAAATCAACTCTTCCCATTTGTTTCTCCCACAAAGCTATTGTATGGCTTCAGAAGACTTGGGCTCATATGGACCACTTTTATGACGTGAAGCTTTTGTGTCCTTTTTGGTAGCTTGAAAGACTGTCCCTATTCAATGTAACTGCATGGAAAACGGCCTTCAAATTTTCTCCTTTTGTGCAGCATGGAAGCAAGTAATCAGACTTTTGGAGTGACATTTGGAGCAATGATTTTTGAGTGAACTATTGGGTTATAATGCAAAGTTTTAAAAAGAGGGAATAAAGTGGCAGAATAGCTGTGCAGAATATCAAAAAAAGGAAGGGGGAATCTAGGGCTGGACAATAATTCAATATCAATATGTATCGCGATATAATTTTTTTCAATAACGGTGATATGATTTTTAAACACATTTCCGATATTTCGATATACATTACCAGTTTCCCATACATTGATTTATTTGTGCCGTTTGACTTCGTTGAATAAACATGAGCACTGCACGTTTCAAAATCAATTGTAACAAACGGCGCGGGTGTTTTATATGAATGTATCTCTGAAGGGAATTGACTGTCTTCAGAAAAGTTTCAATGGCATTTTCATTTGATCTGATAAAGTAGCATTTGTTTCAATCTATAAGAATAATCAGCCTACACTACCAGTCAAAAATTTTTGAACAGTAAGATTTTTTATGGTTTTTTTTGTTTTTTTTTAAAGAATTCTCTTCTGCTCACCAAGCCTGCATTTATTTAATCCAAAATACAGCAAAAGCAGAATCCATAAATGGATGATGCGCCACATCAGCCATATCCAGTAGACGGCTCTGTTGACTATCATGAAAGCAATCTAGATTTGTTGAGTCATGCCGCTCATGTCAGGTGTAGACACGGTGTCATTCGAAATACAGCCTATTTCTAAAGTCTAAAATCTAAAATGTTCCCTTTTTTACGCCCCATGCTGTTTGAGAGCAGATTTATTTTGGAGCCAAAATCAACTTGGCAAAAGAAAATGTCGTCCTTCTAGAGCAGCATCTCTCCTTGTGTGCCTCACAGAGCTCTTCCACACTAATGCACATCGTCACACTTGAAAGCCTCTTCCAGGTGCAGCAGAATACTTCACCAGAATACAGCCCTCTCAACACACACACACACACACACACACACACACACACACACACACACACACACACACACACACACACATATATATTGGTAGGGCACGATTAATCAAAATAAAACCAAAATCGCAATATGGCTTAGTATAATTGTCAAATCGCAAAGTCTACTGTTTAATTAAATAAAAATATGCACTGCATGTTTCACAGTGAAGCACGGCACTGTGTTCTTACATGTAAGCAGCTTATGATCCACCAGGGTTTGCAGCATCTCAGAATGAACAGCTCTGTTTGCAGTAAATGCAGAGATGGAGCTTGTGTAGTTTGGGTCACTTATAACATGCATTTGGGAACACAACACGTGACAACCATCTTATCATACTTGTAATGAGAAGCTTTCTGCGATTTCACGCCAAAATAAAAGTTTAACGGTTTAATGTTTGAAAATGAAGAATTTAAGACACCCATCAACATTAGTACTGTAATTTTACAGATACAAAATAATGTAAAAAAACATTAATAATAAAATTATTATTACCATATACTGATAATCACAAAACATGCAGCCTTGCATAGTGGGTTAACCAACTCCCTGAGCCTTAACATACATCTGACCTTAAGCAAATTATTTATCCAAAAGTTTCTTATTAAAAAATGATTTAAATAATTCACCATGCTTAATGAATAGTTTAAATGTGCAAAGGGGAGTTCAGAAGATAAGCTGGAAAACTGGCTAAGACTTTAATACTAAAAAAGAGGGGGAGGGGTGGGGATGGCAGGGGGAAGGAAAGATACTCAGGTCATCATAATCACATGATAGTATTAACTAGCCTCGTAAATGACCATAAATATCACAATCGTTCAGTCAAGCTTGAACAATCGTGAGTTAAGCTTTATTGATTCAGTCTGAATTCTGGGCAAATGATAACCCTCAGTTCTGCCAATTTGTGGCATATCACGAAGTACTAAATAACATATGACTCATAAACCTGAAATTGTCTATGCATAAGTGTCAGTGGTTTCATTCATTAAGCCCTTTAATATAATCAATTCTCAGTAGATTAGTCAGTAATTTGTCAACGTTATAACATTTATCCTCCTTTAAACAACACAAAGTAAAATGCAAAGCAGGCACAAGGTCAGCTCTCAAGGTGTGTCGTCATATGCAAACACCTTCACATGGGAACAGGAGATGCACTTACTTTGTTTTGGACTTGGGTGTGACAGAGGAAGCATCTTTGCGTGGCCGGCCCCGAGGGCGTCTATCTGAGGGGGCTGGGCTCCCTGAGGGCGTGGCCCCAGCACTGCTCAGGGGAGGAGATGGTCCTTGCTCAGAGGGCTCCAGACTCTTATCCTCTGATGACATTCTGTATAAAGACACAAACACATTCATATATTACACTGGTCTGACAAGAAACACCTTAAAAGATTTGCACAAAGCTAAAATCTTTCAACTTTTGTCATGACAATAAATAAATTAATAAAAAATTACAATAAATAAATTAATAAAAATGTAAGTAAATCGGATTACTTAGAAAACATTGGTAAAGCACAGTTTACATTCAGCAAACTAAAGGAATAATATCATTATTGCATAACCATACATTAATCCACAAAGTAGACCCAAAACACAGACGATTTAGACATATATACATTTTATATTTTAAGTAACAAACAATTATTATGAATAATTTAAGTAGTAATTCTCTAACAAAAATGCAAGCTTGCACACATGAAGAAATACACACATACCCTATAGACTCCTGTTTTTTTTTTTTTAATGGTCATTTTATCTACACAGTTTATTGAATTCCACCAGCAGAACAGACAAACAGAACTGGGATTCATGACCGTTAGCCCTCATTAATATTCAATGGGCATGCAAATAAAGCCAAGAACCTGTATCACAGGTACAGTACCTTAACCACTACCCACTGTATAGACAATGATGTAACCTAACTATGACCAAAGTCTGTAATTTGTGATGAGATGCCACAAAATAATTGCCAATAAAAAGCCATTACTAATTTCTATTGCACTCTTTGTGCAGACTACATGCAAAAAAAAAGAAAAAAAAGTACAGTGAAATGTGTCAAATTCATAAAGATTTATTTATTTTTTTATTAAATCAGTCCAATTGATTGACAAATAAGTACAGAGGTGTGAATCATGCTATCAATCAGTTAATCAAATCAATCAGTAGGGAACATTATGGCCTGGTTTCACAGTCAGGGCTTAGACTAAGCCAGGTTTAGGCCATAGTTCAATTAGGACATTTAAGTATCTTTTATAAGCATTCCTTTAAAATAAAAAACATTTCTGTGTGCATCTTGAAACAAAACAATGGCACTGATATATTTTAAGATATGACAGTGCAAGTTTCTTTCAGTTAAAACAGCTCAGACACATTCACATTAAAATTCGATCCACATTAAAATTTTGATGGGAGTAGGTCAACAGAAAAAATAAATAAATAAAAATAAGCACGTAAATGCTTGAATCCAAGTATTTTCTCAATCAGTGCCATGATAGGTAGGCCTATGTTTACTTGCGTTTTATATCTTACGATAATGCAATAAACACGTTTATTTTTCGTCCTATGAAATGGTCAGTAGAACAGACTGCATATTTACTAAATATTAGCTAAAAAACTCTTTTGACATATGTCACCTTTCTTTTTAGATATGTCATCAAAGCAAAAATGCCAATTATGCTCATGATAGCTCTGGTGGCATTATCGTTGTGGCTTTTTCCAGTTCTGAATATGGTGACCGGGCACTACGTATGCGCTGAAGTTTTGTTCTGAATACACATAAAGCACATGTAAATGAATATGTGATTTAGATTGTAAACAGAACTCAGAATCTCAAATCAGATTGTATTAATTCCGAAAATGTATACACATGAACATACCTACTGTTACACCTCAACAGCAAAACAACTTTTTTTAAAACAACAAGCAGAGTTTGCTGTAGAAGTGTATCATTTATGTGCCACTAGCATCATATCATCATCCATCTTTATTTGACCCTCTAACTTGTTTTTCTTTGTGTGTGTGTGTGTGTATTATATATATATATATATATATAGTACTTTAAAAAAAAGAGCCACAAAAAAACGATGGATAACATTAAAAATATTTAAAATAAATATACATAGCATTCACGTGCTCCTTGGATGCTCTCATTTCCCGAGTTGTGCTTCCCTTACTCTAAGGCTAATAAATGTATTTCACGATCTGGGTCATTAATTTAATACAAAACAATATTTTATACAAAACCACACATAATGTTTCTACTGTATCTGTCAATCATACCATATTGGCACCGGGTTTCGGTACCCAACCCTATATATACCTTGCTACGTGTACTGCGTTAGGCTAACCAAGACTTGTCATTTGCACTTATATATTGTTGCTCTTTTGTTAGTTTTGACTGCTTTTATTGTCCTCATTTGTAAGTCGCTTTGGATAAAAGTGTCTGCTAAATGACTAAATGTAAATGTAAATGTAGCATCACTAAAATTGCTACAATGATGACTGTTGTCAAACAAGTTCCCCAAACATTCCGCCATCTCCAATTGGTTGTCACTGGTTGAATCAATGTTGTCAAGTCAGGCTGGTCCATTAGCTCAAACAAACATTTTTTTAATAGTTTTAGATCTCTACAGACCCAAAGTGTTGAACAATTTTTTGGTAAATCAACTATATAAATACATGTTTTATTTTTGCATTAGTCCATGTTACGTCACTATTGTTGCATTAGTCCATGTTACGTCATGCCTCATGTTATAGCAGCATGGATACATCTATTCCAGAAAAAATGATACAGCAAAATTTCTACTGGCTGAAAGATTTTTACCACTGCATATTATATCCTGCCCAACACTGTGCCTTCTTGCAGTACTCAGAGCTGAATTTCAGGAGAGGAGAGCAGTGCTGTTGACTCATAGCTGATGATCGTGAGCTCAGCTGTGTGTGGATGAACACTGGGGAGAGATTCTACTCAGTGTGACGCCGCTGCTCTCCATGGAGCACTGCTCAAATTAATTTAGAGATTTTATTCAGCACAGTCATGCAGAGGACAGAGGAGGAAAATGAGGGAGGAAAACCCCAGCGCCCAGCAGAGAGGCCTGCACCGCTCCTTATTTGAATGCTGCTTTCACTGCCGGTGTCACAGGGCCCCTTCTCTACCTGACCGCAACAGCCTGACAGCAAACCCACACACATTATCTGCGCTGAAGGAAACGGAAGTCATTCAACGGTTTATATTTCGGCATTTGAAAGACAAATATTTCCATTTTAAGCTACATTGCAGGGCTACACAATTAATACAATTTATGAAAGAAAAGATATGGCCTTGTGTGATATACTTATACGTATATATATAGTCTGCATGAGATTCACTGTGCTGTCTCAATTCAATTCTAATTCTAATTTTGCTCATGATATGTTTTCAATGTCTCAAGAGCTGTTCAATTTAAATCTGTTGTGCAGAGAACTCCAGCTTGACATTATTTTAACATTCCGAATATTTCTAACCAAGTTATTTTACAAATCTAACACTACACCAGTCACTAGGCATGGGTGGGTCGGTATGAGATTCTGACGGTGTGATAACCTTAGATAAAAAAAATATCACGGTATCAGCGGTATTGCGATTACAGCTCTAAAATATGTTATTTTTAAATGTCTGGGTAAAAAAAACTTTTTTTTCCCACTAAACACATTTTATTTTTAAGAAACATATAGAACATTTTGGAACAGTAAGCATGTCAGGCTAAATAATTAGAATAAATAATTAAATTCTTCTTAATTAAATGCAGTCACTTAAGTGAGCCTAAACCTGCAGCTCAATAATCAAAAATATAATCAAAACATAATTTCTGTAAAAACAAAGATAAAAAAAATAATAAAAAAATGCAGGCATTAAACCTGCAGCTCAACAATGTTTTTGGAGACATGCTCACTTTCTACACATTCATCTTTCAGTCCAAGTTATGATGCAGGAATGTTCACCTTTCCCGGATTAAGTTTGGAGCGGTGAGGTACGAGGATGTGTGCACATACACACATAAGGAAAGAGAGAGCGCGAGTGTCACACACACACACACACACACACGCGCACGGTCTCTCCGTACAACACTCAAACAGCGGCAATGTTTTTTTTTTTTTTTTTTAAATGCGTGATTTTGAACAGATGTAAACAATGGCAGGAGGCTT